>NC_044925.1:28241169-28435050 GCF_003576645.1 Ipomoea triloba | reverse complement strand
TTTTTTTTTTTTTTTTTTTTTTTGGTTAGAAAAGAAAAATCAATAATTCTGTGTGGCTTATGGCAATGAATGAAAGTATGACAGTGTCGATTCTTTGCGCCAATTGAACTGATAAAATCAATTTAAAGTGATATTACGAAAATAAAATAGAACATAAATATATTGGAGGGTAACATTTATTTTTTAAACCATGGAGGTAAATTAGCTGGGTAGGTAAACCAACCAGTAGGCGCGTTTTCATTGGTATACATGTTAATAGCAATTTTCATTAATTAACAATAGCTTCTTTTTTTAAAAAAATAAAAATTTCTCATAGATATTATTTCTTCATGGAATTCTAAAAACTTGTCGGAGTTGCTCTCTTCGATTAAAATGGGCAACAAAAAAGTATGGTAACACGTCTTCAAGGATATTGGTCTAGTGGATGATAAGTCTCACTTAAAATTTACTTTCAACAATAAGGTATGTGCGTGTGCGAGTCTACTGTCGGATTGAAGAATAATAGATTAATTAACTCATATGTCGCATGTTGCATTTTCTTTTTTTAGATGTGGCTTAACATAATTCATTATATTAGATATGCTTGTCACTTGACACTGCCAAATTATTCATTGAACCCGGGCCCACCTTGCAATCCAAAATACACAATTTACATAATGAATTTTCACAATTTACATACCGAGTGTTCACAATTCAAATTGTGAACATTCAATATATAGATGGACATGGGTTGATACAACTGAAGGTTGAATTAAGAGGTCTTTTTCGAGCAAGGATAAACTCCAAGAATTAAAGATAGTAGAGAATAAGAAAAAATAGACTTGAGAAGAATATATTGTTTATTGCCCTGAGATCATATCTCATACAGATATAAATACTGGAGCCTGGTAATGAAAATGCTAATTTTTAGGAATGCACGTAATGAACGTTAACGTAACAAGAAAAGCGATAATAATAAAAATAACAATTCAATGCATCATATAATCCTCAAATCGCGTTAGAGGCTTTTTCATGCGTTTTGACTTCGAGATTCAACATCATGCATGACCACACATTCCTTATTCTCATAGCAACCTTTGCCGTCACCTTTGCTAGCTGATGTATCATGGCATTCATGGGTTCACTTAAAGGTAGATTCGGGTCTATAGACTATAGTATAACTATTGCTTGACACTTTATTGGGCCTATTGAGCTTAATGAGCACTTTGTGTCTTCCGTCATATTAACCTATAAGTGTGATGTAAAAATTTCGAATCATATATATTTTTTTGTTTTAGTAAATAGGAACAAGATATACATAAGATCATTTTGGAATGTTGGATGCATATAAAGTGTATTTTAAATTGTCTAATTATATTCTCCAATAATAAGTAAATAAACTATAAAATCCACAATAATGCTATTTATCATTATTTATGTATATAAAAAGCATTTTTTATATATGTTTATTTGCGTGGACGCCAAGCCTCTTTGTGAGTTGAGGGAAAGGGCAAAAGTGACATATGGTAAATGATCAGGGGCAAAATTGTCGAATCGTGTCGAGTCTCATAACAGAATCGCCATCTGGAATTCGTTTCTTTCCCGCGCTGAATTCGTTACAGAGATGGTTCCATATTTGTCAGAGTAACTGCTCGCAACTATATCAGTCTTTCTATTCTCACTGCACGTTCACACACACTCTCTCGTTTCCTGATCTGAAAACTTCCTCTCTCTACAGCTGAAAATTCTAAGAAAACCGCCATGGCCACCGCTCTGCAAGTGGAGGAGATCCTCCTCCTCCTCCTTCTCGTCTTCCGTTTCACCTCTGCAGCCTCCGTCTCTGGCTTGCCGCCGTCGTTTCCGCCACCGTTAGAGCAGTCTCCTCATCGCACTGATGAGACTTACGCGCCTCCTCTGGTCGCCACCATTCTCTTCACTCTAGGCTTCCAGGAGCTGTCTACGGCCGTCGTCAGCGCGAATATCTCCGCTGCAAGTCCGATCACTATATTTGCTCCTGCGGATTCATCGCTGGCTACTTGTCCTACGTGCTCTCTCTCACTGCTCCTACAGGAGCACTCTGTTCCAGGACTGTATCCGCTCCACTTACTGCGCAAGTTAGCCTCCGCCACTAAAATCCATACACTAGCCGAAAATCGCTGCCTCACTGTCACGACCACCGTCGGAGTGGCGCGGGATCAGGATCCGGGGAAGGTGTTCGTCAACGGTGCCGAGGTCGTTCAGCCGGACATCTTCCACAACTCCGTCATGGTGATTCACGGCGTCGAAGGCTTTCTCACTCACCTCTCGACGAAGTCGTGCAACATGGAGGAGATGACTACTATGTCGTTCCCGCCTCAACCGCTTGAGTCTACAACAGGAACAATGATGATATCTATCATGCGCCTTATGCAAAATGACGCCATCCTCCGGCTGGAGAGCATCGGTTTCAGAATCGTCGCATTGGCGATGAAAGTGAAGTACGCCGAGATTTCCAAGCTCAAGGCCATGACTGTGTTCGCTATTGATGATGCCAACCTCCTCGCCGGTAACGGTTTGCTGTATCTCTCTAATTTTCATTTCCATGTTGTTCCGAACAAGAGGATCCTTGCACCGGAGCTGGTGAATTTGCCGGCTAAGACCGTGTTGCCTACCATGGATGGTGAGCACAAGCTAGTGGTGACCAGTACAGGCGGCGGAGGGGCACTGGCTCCGTTGAGGATAAACTATGTCAAGATCACGGCTCTTAATCTGCTGCACAACAGCAAGATCGTCGTCCATCAAGTGTCTGCGCCATTCCCCCATATGATTGATCAGACGGCTCAGGACAGCATTGCACATATTGGCCAGTCACAGTCACAATGTGATTTTAATTCGACTGATGGGACGTGCAACATCGATCATGCTGCGAATGCTCCTTTGTTTCCGGCGGATTCTGAACGCCATTTTGGTCTCTGAACTTTACATACGTTTAGAATACCTGTGAGTCACTCTAACTTTCTGTGATTGTACCTTCACGCCCACAGTTATGAGCGGAAAGTTTCCAGGATTGATTTGAATAATACGCTTTCAAATATTCACAAAACTTCAGAGTTCTTTTTCTCAGTATTAGATTAGTTCCGTGAAATTCATGTTTCACTGTTTCGGCCAACATTACCGTGGATTAAAGAAATTCTGGCTTTATTTAGAACTTTGATGGAAATAGAATTCAGTTGCAAATTTGATGCATATCCAAACTTTGAACAATCAAGGATAAGAACAAATTTGATGCATATAATGGATTCTTTTAGCTCTGGAAGTGTATTTGTGTTTGCTGCTCTGCTTGCTTTCCGGCCTTCCGGCCTTGTAGCAGCTGGAGTAAATTCTATCTCTATTCTTGCTGGGTTGATAACTTTAACAAGATTACAGTGTCAATCCCCTGTGTTCTGCCAAGCCTGAAAATGCAATAGCATTATTTGAAGAGTAATACTCATGCTTTATTTGAACTCATGAGGCTACATACTGTGAAAAAGAATATGAAAAGTGAAAACAGAGGGCAATTCGGGCCTGGATAATTTAAGCTTGATTCCCCTACATCTATGTTGCAAGTTTTAATAGATGACAAGTTTTGTGAGTGATTGATGTAGAAAAAATTAGCATTTCCTTCTTTAATTCACTATAGTAAGAATCCATGTCAATTTAATAATTTTCATTAAACACACTTAATAGACACCAATTTGTATATAATGAGACAATTTAATTTTCATCCATATCTAAATGCATAAACTCTTAATTAGGATGGATTGTACTTAACCCTCTTAAATTACTTGTTAGACTGGTTGGGATAACTTCAATTGAGTTGGTGGGATTTTGTATTGATAATTACAAGATTTTAAATTTGACTTCATAAAAGAGTTGTTTATTAGTCTCAGTTTGTGCCGGTCAGAACCTAAGTTCATTTCTCTCTTTTTGATCATTTGACAACTAAAGTCACAAGACAGACTTCACCCAACATTCAGGTAAGGGCAGCATTTTCCTAAATCAAAGTATGGAGTGTGTTAATCATGATTATCTTAGCCATTTAAAAAAAAGGTGATTTTTCTCATCCTCTTATTCTTTGCCAAGAATGGTAATGATCTTCCTGTTCATCTGATCCAAATCTGCAGAAACTCAATTGATCGGTGGGTGATCTGAGTCAGTCGCCCACACGTGTTAGTTAATTGCTTCCTTGCTTTTACCCAGAAAAGTGTTCGACCTTTACATGTTCACAATCAGGACGAGTGCTGTCTTTCAATTCTCTTTCAATCTTGTTGATGCGCACAACTGCACACAATCCCAGAAAAAAGGTTTGAATGTATAAAGTTCTTCTGTAGCCTTCTGGGCAAACTTATTGGGGGTGAGCTGTGACTCACAATTTGCACCCCTTTTAGTTGTGTCCACCAGTATAATCTAGCTAACCTTTTATCCTTTAGTGGTTATCTGCATTATTCAGTAAAGGAAAAGGACACATTCTTTAATTTTCATATTTTACAGCATTTCTCTATACTTAATTTTCACTAGAAAAGCTTTTACCCCACAATTTAAAGGTGTTTATGTTTGGGCTAAAATGTGTTATTTCCTTGTTAAGAATGGTAGTGGTGTCTAGTGGCTGGGAAGAACTTGCAAGTCTGAGCTGGGAGTCAATGCTTACAAACTCTGTACAGTGCAACTTTCATCAATGAAAAGGCCCCAACTAATTTGCTTCTTTTAATGCAGGGAAAAAAGCACCGTTTGCAAAAGGGAAAGCCACGGCAAAGGTGGTATCGCTTTCCAAAGACAGGTGACTAGTCAAAAATATCCCACACTTTTAAATCCAATTTAACAACCATTCTTGACTGCACTGCATGCGCATATAATAATCAGCATGTTGCGCCATGCTTTGCTGCTGTGTACGAACGTTTTTGGTTTGAATTCACCAGTGTTTGGTGTTCTCTTTGGGTTGTTGTCTTCCTTATTCTCACTGTTTTTGCTGTGTTATTTCTCAAGAACCATCTGCAGAAAGTTTCTATGACCATTTAGGATGTTTTTTTGGGTGTACCCTAGGTTAGCGTAGACATCTCTTTTGAGTGGAGCAGCTGACCTGAAGATTGCTCCATACCCAAAGCCAATATTGCTACTATAAAACTAATCCGGATTTGGCTCGGTTGTGCTAGTAGAGATTGATTCTTACCCGAGGAAAGGTCTAACCCAGAGCTATTTAACATGGCCGGGAGGTTTTGATATATTGATCTGTTGCTGTGCTGTGTGCAGAAATTCTTGCCATCTTGCATTGACATGGTGGGATTTTCATTTTTCATAAACCTTTATGTTTAATTATGCTTTTTTAGGGACAGATGTTCACTCCTCTTCCACTCTTAGCAGGAAATGGAGAAACTGAGAAGTTCTGTTGGGGCTAATGGAACACAACTACCTGACAGCTGCCATTCTTTGAACAAGGTAAAACAAGATTCTTGAAATCCTTGTAGGCTCCCAGATTGTTGGGAAGATGTTAATGTTGATGTTTGTATTGTGCCTGTGGTCAGCCTGCTGAAGATTTGATCAGAGAAATAGCTGTTTTGGAGGTGGAAGTTGAGTATTTGGAGAAGTATCTACTTGCCATGTATCGCGAAAGGTTTTCAGAATGGTTGGGGACCATTGGACATGGAGATTCAGGCAGACATGATTGGATAATTTTCAACAAGAAAGACAGCAGAGAAATGCAGAAGAAACATTCTGTGGCAGAGCTAGATGATCCTAGTATTCTCAGATGCCAATCATCTTTATCTCACACTGCTTGTTCCTTCAGAATCTCTCCTCCCATTGCTGAAGCTCTAGATTCTTGCCATTCTTTGCCTGACTCACTTCAACACTGTGCTCAACAATCCACTGCAAACAATGTTGATCAACTCTGCTCATTTGTTTCTCGTCAAGTTCATGAATCACCAAACTGGCTCTCAGAAGAGATGATCAAATGCATTTCAGCCATTTACTGCAAGCTTGCTAGCCCTTCATCAGCCCTCGGGTTGCAGACCGGAGAACATTCATCCTTCCATTCATGGTCTGATAATCCTTTTCGTTTGGAAGAGCCTTCTGTCACTGCAGTTGAGCTGCGAGGGCTCTGTCGCCATGGACAAAGCTTGAACCGTGTACACCACGTGCTGCAACGTTTCAGGTGAGCTTAATTACACTCTGCACAAAAACTTGTGTGAGACGGTCACATTAAGAATTCTTGAATGTTGCTGCAGATCTTTAGTCTCACAGATGGAGCAAATTGATCCGAGGAAAATGAAACATGAAGAGAAGCTAGCCTTCTGGATCAACGTCCACAATGCACTAGTTATGCACGTAATACTTTTGTAACTATTGGTAGATACATTTCGTTTTAACTAACTATAAGACTCTGATTCCTATATACTCTGCAGGCCTTCTTGGTTTATGGGATCCCACGAAGTAATCTCAAAAGGGCATCCCTGCTCCTTAAGGTTAATATATACCTATGATGTCTTCTTTCTCTCTGTCTTTATATTAGTTGAGAAAGAACGCATTCTTTATAACTAAACAAGCTTGTGAATTGTCTAGGCCGCTTACAACATCGGAGGAAAAGCCGTGAGTGTAGAAATGATACAGAGTTGTATTCTAAGGTGTCAATTGGCACGACCCGGTCAAGTATATGTCACACTTGTTAATGTTGTCACAAAGGTACAACAATGTCTTGATGGTGCTGAATGATGCTTCATTGTGTTTGCAGTGGCTGCAGTTGTTCTTCCCCAAGCTGAAGTTCAAGCCCAGAGATCCACGGAGGGCATACGCAATACAACACGAAGAGCCTCGTCTTCGCTTTGCCCTTTGCTCGGGATGCCATTCTGATCCCGTGGTATTATTAGTCACCCGTTGAACTATATTTGATCCTTAGGTTCCGCAAGAAAATGAATTCTGAAAAATATTTTCTAAAAAACCAAAGAACCAGGGCTATGGTTTCCGGCTAAAACCAGACCTATAGTTTCCGTCAAAAACCTTTTTTTGTAAGTGCGGTGGAAAATGTTTTCCACTGCATTTTCCAGGCAAATCCAAATACGGGAAACCCGCAAATCCAAATACGGGAAACCCGAAAACACAAAATCATTTTCTGAGTTTTCAAACACACCCTTAATTGGAATTTGACCATAGATTTTGACAGTGTTATGATCTACAGGTTCGATTATACACTCCAAAGAGAGTGTTCCAAGATCTTGAAGTGGCCAAAGAAGAGTACTTTCAGATGAACATTAGAGTGCACAAGGAACAGAAGCTGCTTATGCCTAGGAACATCGAATGTTTCGTTAAGGAAGTTGGTCTGTGCTCGTCTGGGTTGCCGGAAATGATAGATCAGTCTTTGCCGGAGAAATTCAGGGAGAAATTCCGGCAGACGGACGCCGGGAAGTTGTGGAAGAAGATCGTATGGGTTCCTCACAGCTTCAGTTTCCGTTACCTGATTTCAAATGAATTAGCGGAGGGAGTCCTGTCTGTATAATACTTATTTTCACAAACACGGTCTTAAATCCCAAGCTGGTTCTCCAATATTGGGCCCACCAAGAATTCTTGTGCTCTAGTATAATTGCTACTAATTTTAAGGCCGTGTTTGATGAGATGATGTTCAACTACTACATTAAATTGATGTCACTAGTAGTGGTGACCAAGCCCGAGCCTGAACCTCCCCTATGAAGGCCCGGGACTCCGGACCTAGTTACGGACAAATTGTTCTGTGAATCTGAATTTAAAATACGCAATTTATATATTGAATTGCGAACATTCAATATGTAACTTGTAACGGATCCATCTTGCAAGGTAGACTCGAGTCAATGGTATAAGTATTGTCTAGTTAGGAAGGAGGTTAGGCCGGTTTCGGGTTTGAGTTTCAAAATTGTGTATGAAAAATTTTAAATTCAAATTTGGTTAACTCTAAATGTGTTCAAAATTAATTCAATCTTGAATCGACCATTGACGATAGTCTCTAATCCTACTTGAAGATGCATTAATGCATTATAGGTAAAGTCCACTTTGTGATTTTAGCTGACAAAAGATTATAAGGAGTTGAATCAACTTAAATGGCTCATAATTGAAAAAAAGTTAATACACAACTCATATATTCATATGAGAGTCACATTAAGAAAATTAAAATTTTATAGTTATCAAAGTTAGCTATTTGATTAACTTGCCTGACTGGCTAATTTGCAGACTTATCTTGACATGCAATTTAAATTGGGGAATGAATGGGTGCAAATTGGTTGGTGAAAGATGGTCCACATTGTGCTTCAAAACGTCATCAATTACCGCATCCAACAGATCCAAAAACTATGTTCAGCCACTGGTTTTCTTACAAGTCAATGTATGGTATTTCTATTGTAATTAATTACATGTGTCCAAGTCCATTCTTGATTCTCTTTCTATTTTTTTTTTTTCTTTCCTTTTCTTCCAAACCCTTCCTATCTAATCTAATTAAAATAAATATGAATTTGCTCTATCTACAAAGATTGTATCTAAAACTTTATTTAAAATAACTAAACTCATTTCACTCGAATCATATATTATCGATCATATATCAAGAGCGTAACAAATTGTGCTAACTGATCACGGTTAACAGATTAATTTGACTAATAAATAGTTCATACAGTTTTAGCTAATCAATAGTATTAACTGATACGGAGTATAAATATATAAATTCTTTACTCTGATCCAAGATATTTTAGTATTTAGCAAGTTATTTTGATGGGTCAAAGGTTGGCTGGCTCTCCAAGTTCATCAAAGGTTAACCATCAAACCTTTTCCTCCACTATAAAACATGCAGATCCTGTAACATCTGGGTTCATCAAAAACTGCCAATATTATCATATCAATCTTGTCTGCGTGCTAAAAATATAGCAGAAATGAGTTTCACAGAAGAACAAGAAGCTCTGGTGGTGAAGTCCTGGGAATCAATGAAGAAGGACGCCGGAGAATGGGGCCTCAAATTCTTTCTCAGGATATTCGAAATCGCACCGTCGGCCAAGAAACTCTTCTCTTTTCTCAGGGACGACAGCACCGGTGCCCCGTTGCACCAAAACGCAAAGCTCAAGACCCACGCCAAGTCGGTCTTTGTTATGGTAAGTCAGTTACACTTCTCGACCCTAAATACCACCTATTGAATGTACTAGTGAGTTAAGCCCGCGATGACATTTAGTCTGAATTTTTAATTCAGCACGTGATTGATTGAGATCGTGAGGGATATATCAGTGTTAAATAGAAGTGGTACTAATAGTTCCAATCTCACGTTCTAACATGTTATTTTTTCTGTCTCGTTTTATCTTCTTTTAGACATGTGAAGCTGCAGTGCAACTGAGGAAAGCGGGGAAAGTTGTGGTGCGAGAGTCGAGTTTAAAAAGGTTGGGTGCAACACACTTTAAATATGGGGTCGTGGATGAACATTTTGAGGTATTGTTACATGAATATCTTTTGTAGTATTAATTGGTATCAAGATATATCGTCTTTGTATAATTAAGTATATAATTGTATCATGTAGTTGAGAAATTGTTATAAGTTATAATAGATATATACCAAATTATATTGCAGGTGACAAAGTATGCATTATTGGAGACCATGAAAGAAGCAGTACCAGAAATGTGGTCAGCTGAAATGAAGGATGCATGGGGAGTGGCATATGACCAGTTGGTTGCTGCAATCAAGACTGAGATGAAGCCTTAACTTAATCCCATTATTAAATCATTAATTAATTAAATATCACTAAAGTGTGTACTTGGTGTCTTTTTATTTTATTATGAATAGTTTTAAAATTACATGTATGGCAACTCAACTCTTGGTTTGATTTATCTCATTGTAATCTTTTGTTGTCTAGAGTTGCAAGGCGAGTTACGGGCACACCAAAATAAAATATGTATATCATACTTTAAATATTTCCAACCATCTTACATATTCAAAAAACAAAATGACTGTCATTATTATCAGTCACTAGTAGTTGTGCGAGAGTAGCTAGTAGCAATGATCACTAAGAAAGGTTGAAAATTTTAAGCCATCTGATTGATGAATTATTTCTAAAAATTTAATGAGCAGTGGTCAAAAAATTTAAAACTTACTGAACTTTGTCTTCAATTAACCATTTTGTACCATCACATAATAACATTACAAAGTAAAGGAGTTCCATTACCCTTTATAGTTGCTTCTTGGAAACATAGCACATGTTTTCCCAGCAATATGAGCTGTTCTAGTTGTTGTCCCCAAGCTTGCTTCCAAATGTCTCAATACATAAAAAGGGAAAATATATTATATATAATGCAAGCAATCTTTGACTACTCTAGATTCATCCATTCACCAATAAACAATATAATACATTTTTTATCACTAATAATTGTTTTAATTTTTTTCCTCCTATTCGAAAGAATAGGAGCCTGACCAGATTAATTTCCTCCCATTCGAGAGAGTAGGAGACACCCTTTAAGTTTGAACTAGATTGATTTTTTCATATAAGAAAAGAGGTTTGAACTCTCAACCTTTTTTAAGAGATAAAAGTGTACGGCCACTCACACCAACCAAACTGATTAAAAATATGTTCTTTATTCTTATATAAAATTAGGAGTGACAAAATTTTAAATTCGGATACTCAATTTTGATCGATTTTAGATCAAATAACTAAAAATGAAAAATATAATAATAAAATTAATAGTTGAAAATTAAAATTGAAATAAATTAATTCATTTATAATTTATCAATATTATAAAGCTCAACTAACTCTTTTGTTACAGTAATAGTCCACTCGGTTAATGTTGCCACAGTCACCGGAAACTCTCTCATCGAAAGAACCTCGGCGGAGAACCGCTCCGGCCACCGGAGAGTAGTAGTCATTGAGAGCGGCGCTAGCTTTGATGGCCAGCGCACACATATCTTGAAGGGAAAGCGGCGCGTGCGACATAGAAACCGGGAGGAGAAAGTAAAGCTGTCCGAGCTGCAAGTCTTGGTCTCCGGCAACCTGCGGCATTGCAGAGTCGACGTTCATCGCTTCGGAGTTGGAGAGGAAGCAGTTCGGATTGTCGGAGAGAACGTCGGCGGCCTTCACCGGCCGCCGGAACTCCTGCAACGCGCCGTTCATATTCACCACCATGGCCGCCGCCGGCGTGCTCATTATTAATCTCCCACCTCGCCGGCGCCGACTCTCCGTCGCGACGTGAGCGGATGCGCAAATACCCATTTTCCGATTATCGGAGGGGGAATAGAGAATTGTGTGTTGTTTGAGTGAATTGAATGCAAGTGATAGGATTATGAGTTTATGGGGGGCTTATATATTTGTTAGATTATGCACTTTTTAAATTTATCTATAATTTTATTTTGAAATGAAAAATTATTTAATGATTGAAAGAAATAAAATAATAAAATATTATAACTTTTGTTCATGCATATTGGACTATTGGTGCATGGACTACGCAAAATCCTTTTTCTTTGGATACTCTTTTATTTGGATGGTAGTGGGAAAACTTTACAATAAATGTGAATCACAATTAAAAAAAAAAATGGTGACAAGAGAAACTCTTGATCACTTCCGGATAATGTGTATTATATAAATCTCGTTTTTATATAATATAGTTAGTAAACGTACAATATAAGAGATATAAACCTAAAATATTCCTTATAGAAAGATGTCACCCAATCAGTATTGAGCAATCTTGTAAATTTTCTAAAGATAAAAAAACATCTTCTAGAGAGCTCTTCATCTTTTCGCTATTAGTCATTTTAGTTTTCTGGCCAGTGCACTATTAAAAACTATAGATCATACTTATAATTTTCTAAGATTGTGACAGTTTTTACTTTTTACGAACAAAAATATAAGATCGTGTATATTTTCATAGACCGTCATACGTTTAATTTTGCAAAATTGTGACAGTTTTCATTTTTGAAGGAACGAATTGAAAATTTAAGACTATGTATTTTTTCATGTGGGATTATCGATTTATGGATCAAAAAAACAATAGTCAGATAATAAACAAAAAATAGTTCACGTGAGCACACAAACATTTTCCAGGAAGCTAACCTGAAAAGTGGTCGGAATCCATAAAGATAGCCAGTAATAATTGAGGTTGTTTTTATATAAATATATTTAATTATATTTATATGATGATGATGATATGATATATGTAGAGATGGATCCCATTTGGTGTTTGGTAGCTTCCTTATATGTCCAGTAGCGCCACTACACTCACGTCGCTTCTTCCTTTTCCCATTCATGCATTTGCACGTTTCTGTTCTTGGATTACCCAACCTTAGCTTGCTAGCTTCCATGGTTTCTCCGACCAGCAGCACCTTCCTCGGTTTCGGATCGAAATCGAAAGCCTTAATTTTGTCGTCTTCCGTTGATGTCGATGCCCTGCAGTTTTAGCCATGCAGACTTGACCCTGCGCTACCCATGCACGCAACGTGCATGATCGATGATGGGTTGAGAGCGAGACTAATTACATTATTGATGAGTTCAAGAGTCCATTCATGCATGAGATAAGAAACACAATAGATCAGAGTAGTGTATATGTATATAATTGGGTGCTGAAACCTGGGTTGGGATAGTTCGGATAGACTAGACTTAGAAGATATTAGTAAGAATTGAACTTGTGATCTTTTTATACAACAGATAAATATGCTCCGCCTACGTACACTCAGTAACCCCTTTAATGACTAATCAGCCAATTGAGAGTTTGTGTTCATGTATGGGACAAATGATTTGCCTGACAACTTAATGGATGGGTAAATTATGGTGTCTCAACAGTTCATTAGGTGAAAAGACTAGTGCTTGATGTCCACATTGTAGTTGTCAGCAGATCAAACTCGATTATGTGTCGTTGTCCACAATTTATCTACCACCCAAAAATCAATTGAGCCTAATTGTCCATATAAGCTTGTTACTCCACTTTCTTAAATGGTGAATGAGTTGGGTGTGCTTTTAATTAGTACAACAATAGACGTCTCGGACAAGGCTATTTTGTTATATACTTGTATCTATCTCTTAATTACTTGACTTTTATAGGGCTAGGCTAGTAAATAATTTGATAAATTTAATCTCCCATGGACCCATTGGACTGAACATCTCTTAATTACTTGACTTTTATAGGACTAGGCAAGTAAATAATTCGATAAATTTAATCTCCCATGGACCCATTGGACTGAACAAACATACATACATATTCATATATATATATATATATATATGCCCATAAATTAATTACAACCATGTTCATGTCTAGTTCATACAACCACGAATTTTATTACAAAAGACTCAAAACAAACATAAAATTAGCCGAAGAAATATGCTGCGGTGGACTAATGACATGCAAATAATGCAACTAATATAATTATATTACTACTATGTAGCATTTTATTCTTCAATGATCATGCTCATTTGAGGGGTAAATTTGCCTTTCTTGCATGCAACACCATTCCCCACAACTCGCCGCCCGCCACCGTCTACGACGGCGGAAACCGCCGTCGACCTACCACCAAATCGCCCGATCTCATCATCGTCATCAACCATCACCAACGGCTCAACCTTCCTAGCCTCGCCCCCGATGAAGCAACACCGGAATCTCTCCCCGGTGCCGCCGCCCGCCGCCAGAGCCGTACTCGCCTTCACGGCCAAGGAACCCATGACCTCCGCCCGGAGCCGCCGCGACACCCAACTCCCCGGCAGCTCAAAGTAGAGCTTTCCCGGCACCAAATCCTCAACCGCCGACACAAACTCCCCTAACCCCATCTCGTCCGCGTCGCAGACGATCAAAACCTCGGAATCCTCGTTTCCCGCCCGGAGACTCGAGACCCTCACCGGAAAACTAAACTCCTCGAGCTCGCCGTCCCAGTGGATGAGCTTCGCCGTTATTGCCGTAACCCCCCTTGGTCGGAAACAGCTCCAATTTCCCATCCCGACCAAAAGATTCTTTTTGTGTCGTGTGTAATTTCGTGGAGATTAATGAATTTAATCATTCTTGACCAAAGCGAGCGAGCTAGAAATGGATATTATCCTTACACGACATGATGGGATTTGTACTAATCTCTTGGAAGGTCGTCGTAGTTGCCGTCCTCCTTTGCATTCGTTTTCATTAGGACCAAACTATATGCATGTTGGCATCATATCGCTTGTGAATAACGGAACATTAATTATTTTGGTTTTCAAATTGCAATTTAATATTAACGTTGACCAGCATTTGCCAACGTTAATTATGATGGGTTTGTACGAAAAGTTCAATGGTAACGTACAACATGTCTGGGTGTAAGTGTGTAACATAACGCCCATAGTACAATATGTGTGTGGAACATTAGAACGTGTCTTATTAATAGTGATGTGGTCCTTAATTGAATTAATTAAAAATAAGTCATGTATTATCGTTGTCACACGTAAACCAAATGAAAGTTCATTTGCTACGACCCTTATGGTATGCCATGCGTCTATAAATTTTTTGTCGGATGATTATTACTGATTGATTCGAGTATAGTAAAAACTTGCAATTTAAAGATTCTCTTTGTTCTCACAACCTTTGTTAAGGCGGAACATTATTGATTATCAAATATGTACTTATTTTAGTTCTCTAGATATTATTTTGCTTAAATTTTTATTTTTATTCTTGTGGCAAAGGAAACGCGTAACCATTCATTTAGGATATATACGGAAACAAACCATGTTCTTATGTTGTGTAATGATTAGCAAACCACACAAGAGAGATAAAATAAACTAAGAATACCCAACATTTTTGAGCGGTTGATAAGAGGACGACGAATATAACTATAATGTTCTAAACAGGGTGAAAGTGTCATACATGTTTAACGAGCTGTTTGTGTCTACCATCACCATGTAGACAATCACCTCGTTGATTTTAACCTTGATCACTAGGACGTCTCGACGGTGGGAAAGGGGCCCATTCGGGAGGATTGTTGGTAAACGTGATGCGCTCTCTCCTTGGCCTTTTCTCATGTGGTGAAAATTAAAGTTTGACTAGCTTTCTTCAAAGTAAGAGTTAAAGTTGTCGAATCCAAATTAGTTTCTGAGGCTATTGAAAATGAGGGTAAAAACAAAAACAAAAATCTATTTAGTCTTTATGGAAATCAGTGATGTATTGGTGGTAGTCCGGGAATTGAAATCAGGCATTGTTAAACTGTAGCTCAGTACACCCGCACCAGGTGTTCGATGAAATTACTGAAACAGAATTTACAGAGTTGAGCACTTGAGCGACACTGGATGATTGTTGATGTCGCTGTTTTCAGTTCTCGCGAAGCGAATTCTCCTCTCAACCCCATACCCAAATCGCCACTCATATTTCGCCTTCTCTTCTTCGCCGCACTCCGACCAGAGCATAGTCTCCGCCGCCGTGTCGATTCTTAAGCACCGCCGCTCCAAGTCCCGTTGGAATCACCTCCGATCTCTTCCCACTCCCGCCGCCGGCTTCACACCGTCCCAAATCTCCCAAATCGTTCTCCAAATCCGCAACAAACCTCACCTCGCCCATACCTTCTTCCTCTTCACCATCCGCTACTCTCTCTGCTCTCATTCTCTCGCCTCTTACGCCACCATCATTCATGTCCTCTCCCGCTCGCGCCTCAAATCGGAGGCGTTAACGCTGATCAAATCTGCAATTCGCAAATTCCCCGACACGAATTCATCAAACTCGCCTCTGGTGTTTGAAACCCTAGTGAAAACTTACAGAGCTTGTGATTCAGCTCCATTTGTGTTCGATTTGCTGATCAGTGCATATTTGGAATCAAAAAGAGTTGATGAGTCCATTGAGATTCTCAGAATCTTAAAGTCCAGGAATCTCTCTCCAAATGTTGCCACGTGTAATTCTCTGGTGGAGCTGGTCTCCAAAGCTCAGGGGTGTTTTGCAGGTTATGATATGTACAAGGAGATTTTCAGGTGTGGGGATGGAAATGTGAAAGGGGCTAAACCTCTTGTTCCAAATGCAGATACATTCAATGTTGTAATGGTTGGGTTTTACAGAGAGGGGATGGTGGATAAGGTGGAGGAGGTTTGGAGGGAAATCGCGGAAATGAACTGTGAGCCGAATGCATATAGTTATAGCATATTGATGGCAGCATTGTCTGCGGAAGGGAGGGTGGATGACGCGATGAGGATAAGCGAGGAGATGGGTGAAAAGGGCGTGAAGCGTGACGTTGTGTCTTACAATACTGCCATTGCCGCGTTGTGTGGAGCTGGTGAGGTTGCGAGGGCTGAAGAGGTTTTCCGGGAGATGGTGATGAGTGGGGTGGAGAGCACATGTGCCACTCTCGAACATCTTATTATTGGGTATTGTAAGATTGAGGATCTTGATTCGGCATTGCTGTTGTACAAGGATTTGTGTCGAAAAGGTTTTAGGCTCGAGGCTGCAACAATGGATGCACTGGTTAGGGTGTTTTGTAGTAAAGGTAGAGTCTTTGAGGCGGTGGAGTTTGTAAGAGGTGCGGTGAAGAAGCATGATGTTGTTCCAAGGGAGAAGACATATGAAACTCTGATAAATAGTTTGTGTGAAGAAGGGAAGATGGAAGAAGCTCTTAAACTTCAGGTAGAGATGGTGGGGAAGGGATATCAAGCTAACCTTGAGATATATAGTGCTTTCATCAATGGATTCATGAAACAAGGGAATGAGGAAATGGCTGAAAGGTTAAGGAAGGAAATGGTTACAACTCAAATGACACATGATTCTTAAAGCTCTTTTCACTGGATAAGAGTTAAACTCTATGAGCACAATTCAAATCGAGTCCGTATCAATCTCACATGATGTATGCAAAAAAAGTTTAAAGACGTTTTTATTTAATTCAGTTCGAGTCATATCCGTAGAATTTAACTCTTATTCGGAGAAAGTCTAGCTCAAAGTTAGTGTGTCCTCTAAAAGGAGAGTAGAATTTTTGTTTGGCTATTAGTTATAATGAAAGATTTTTCAACAAATGAGATTAATAGCACAATCACAAATACTTGAGAAACTCACAAGTAAACTTCAATTACTCAATTGTGAATGAAGCAAGATTAATCCCAATGAAGATTCATCTTAGGCCAACTAGGCAACCATTATCCAAAACTAGTTAAAATGTAAATTTGACAACTTTAGAAGCCATAGGATCATGGAGATGAGAAGATAGATAAACAGAGTTGGAATAAAAAAAGAAAAACTTCAAAAATTGGTATTCAACAAGTGTTTTCTTTTGCAGACATTCTTCAGCTCCATTGCCTAGTCCAGGCTAACTGCACAAGAATAAGACAGCAAAAAATGAACTCAGTGATGGTTTAAGTTATGACCAAAAAAAAAACATATCATTTTATGTAAGCATCTAAGTTCAGTGGATTAGATTTTGACAAAATTATTATACCAGCTATATGACAATAAAGAAACATGAAACTAATATTAGGGAAACAAGTGGACACACATACTAAGGAGGAAGCCTCTTAAGTACTGCAATATCACATTCCAAATGTAAACGTTTGTGTCTCACACATACATGCTCATCATATGATAGTTTTATCTTAATGAGACTGCAAATGCTTACGTCTCATAGGCACCATTACTGTGGAATAGAAAGGGTGCAAATGCTTTCTGGCCAAGGTAACAGCCAATTCCTTCCCATGCACAATCAATACTCCATTTCATTGGAGGTTCCACCGTATTTTCAATCAAATCAGATGAGGATTTTGATATTAAATGCTACACAATAGTTGAATGCATTTGTTTAGAAGTGCAACTAGAGTTTATTGGTTTTGTATCCTGTCATATTACCCCCATAGGCAAAAACCTCACTACACCTCATTGCTGTCGGCCTCTTTACAAAGTTAATTAAACTATAATATGAACCCACTCATCATCTGATAGAATATGTTGTAGTTACAGACAGCTCTGTAAGTAAATCAATTTCACGGTTTTCACCCGCTAAGCATGATACCAGGACGCATCAACCTAGGAACATCCAGCCCCTTATAAACAATAGAGAGTTCTTTTGATCAATTAGTTGCCATTAGAATTGTACTTTTAATCAATTAGTTGCCATTAGAATTGTTCTTTTGATCAAATGGTTCCCACTTCAAGTCTCTTTCCACTAAGCATATAGAACTAACATATTTCTTGGCATATACTTCTTGACCTATGCTATATCTATCAGCAGGAAGAATATGCTCAAGTACATAACATCAATTCGCCATCGGCCTAGGAACACCTAGCACACAAATTCTTACAATAATAGACTAATCAGGGGATCCAATTCAATACAAATGCACAACCGATGATTTAAGCTACCTAATAATCTAATATTAATATATATGTTGAACTCTAATTGAATATTGGCAGACACATAAACCACATGAATATCCTTCCAAAATACACACACAAACACAAATGCTTTTCTGTAATGGCGTTAAACCTTTGGAGAAGAAAAAAAAACCAAAATTACCGGAGAAAAAGGAGACTGTGAGGTGAAGAGGAAAGGCTTCTAGGCTCTAGAGGTCAAGCTTGAGCTCCTCCTTCTGATCTGAGATATAGTGGAGGATGTACGGGGCGACCCGAATCACGACGACCCAAGCTCCGAACATCGCCGCGTGCGATTTAAGCTGCTTCAAAGCCGCAGCTTTGTCCGGCTTCCGCATGAACAGTCCAGGAAACATTGCTTCTGCTTCTTCTCCTTCTTCCTTTGCGGTTTCTCGCCGTCGTCGCGAAATCGATTCCGATAGCAAACTTCTGGTGCGCGACGACGGACAAGGGTTAGTACTTATGCTCGGCCCAATTGGATTTGGGCAAAATCATCGAGGCCCTATGAGCTCTATTCAAAAGGCCCAATTATAAAATGCAAACTACTCTAGTTGACGGCAAATTATACCATAGACTATAGTCTATCATAACATTCAGATTTTGTATATGTAGTTGATACATTCTGTATCTGCAGTTGACAATTTATGTACTTGTAAATATCATATTATGTGTCAGTAATTATCAAATTATTTGTTTACATGCACAAAAACAGTTAACTTAGGTACAAAATTTCTTAACTGAATGTACGGAACTTTTTGTATAGAGTTCACAATGCAATATGAATCATTGTCCATGATATAACAATTGTTTTTTTAGTACTGGTATAACAATTGTTAATTGACTAATTACTACATTTTAACCTCTCTGATTATTCAACTTTCTTTCCTTAATCATATTATATATGATTAAAAAATATTTTTATTAAAGTATTGTGTGGAAATGGGACCCCTGCCAACCTTATTAGAAAGAAATAGATATAGATAATAAATAAACAAACAAACAAACAACACACAAAATTTAGCATTAAATACTAATCACAATTGTTGATTGAGTGCTAGGGATTAAGGTATGACTTCCGAGGATGAAATCAGACGTAGGATAAGCATTGCAACCAAGGATAACCTTGGGATCGAGGTCGAGGTCGAGATTTGATGACATAATTCAAGAATTAGAGTTAAAGATTGAAAATATAGTCGTGAGGAATAACACATACTAATTATAACGTTATGAGGGTCAATTTTAAAAATCGAAATAAGAGAATAAGGTAGGGATTGCAGTTAAGGATAGGCTTGGGGAGTTGGGGGTTGAGGTTGAGATCCAATTATAGAATTCAAGGGTTAAAGCTAAAGATTGAAAATAGTCATGATGGGCAACATGTACTAACTCTAAAGTCATGAGGGTCAAGCCGATGATCGAATAAGAGAGTAGGGAAAGCATTGCAACGAAACCTTGGGGTTGAGGTTGAGATCCAAAGTCAGAATTCAAGAATAAGAGTTAAATAATGAAAATAGAGTCACTAGTGACAACACGTGATAATGGCAGAGTCACGAGGGTCGGGGTTAGGATTAGGGACAAAAATCAAAGAGTTTTGAAATTCGTGCACATTCATTTTGGATCAAATTTAAAAAATTAATTAAAGCTTTAGTAATCCATTACATAACAAAGAGTTAATTACACAAATTTCCTACTAATCCACTATTCCATTCAATGGGATAGTTACATATGCATCTGAGTCAAAGTCTCGTCCAATCAGATGTTCATACGCCGCACCGAAGCTTTGACTATAACAGCCATTAGTGTTACGCCACATGGATAGCAGTGGTCAAACTATTCGATGATGTTGACTTGCCCATCATAGATTATCTAGTCTCGACGGCACTGGATAAATACTCCTTTGCATTAAATTCAGTAACGTTGACGTGTCTTTCCACAAAAGTCCGTAGACAAATCGTAAGCAACGACGCGATGCACCATAAAATTCCTCCCTTCTTCCATAGTCGCCAGTCAACCCCTCCGTTTCTTTTCCCATTAAACCTTTGAAGCTCTTTCCACCGTCACTGCCAATACCCTAACCATGATCAAGCATATTGCTCCGGCGCCGGCGCCGGCGCTGCACCACCGGAATGTTTCTCGGCGAGCACCGTCGCCTTCCGCGGCTGTATTTCATCGGACGTTTTCGTCGCCGGAGACATCATCGGCGATGAGGTCGAATTCGTCGTCGTCGCCGCCGTCGAAGCTGCGAGTGGAGTTCAGTCCGCCGTTGATTGCGATGGTGGTGATAATCGCCGCGGCTTTCATCGGCATCACCTACTCGAGGCTAATTTATCGGCACCTCATCCACTTCCACCGCCGCTACCGGCGGTGGCGGCGCAGGAGGAGGCGCTATGTGCCGTCGTCTTCGGCCGGCGACATCGAGTCGCCTCCGTACTCGTTTGATCCGACTGACGGCTTCCACGTGCTCTCTCCTTACGGTCTCGACGAGACGGTGATCAAAACTATTCCGCTCTCTATCTATAGCCGGAAGAGCAGCGTTCACGATTGCGCGGTTTGTTTGCTGGAATTCGAAGACGACGACTACGTCCGCACGCTTCCGGTGTGCTCGCACGCGTTCCACGTGGACTGTATCGATATATGGCTCCGGTCGCACGCGAACTGTCCGTTGTGCCGCGCGGGAATATTCCGGCCGGATTCGCCGTTCACTCCGGTGATGGCGGCGAGAATACGGCCAAGCTTGGAGGACATGATAATGGAGAGCACGATACTGGAGCCGTTAGCGGAAATTCCGCCAGAATCTGACGTGGCAACAATCGGGGAGATCACGATGGAACCGTCACCGAGACGGAATAACCAATCAGAGGACAGATTCAACGGTCCGGATTTTCTGCTAAAACGATCGTATTCGTTCGGATTCGAACGGAGCATAGGATCGGAGAGGTTAGTTTTGGAAGCAACCACCGCGTCTCCATGGCGCTACCGCCGAGGCGGCGGTGGAAGCTTCTGGAGCAAACGTTCCCCGTTCAGCTCGCTATCGAAGCCTAGAGTCTTCTCCTTCCGCTACTACAGAGGAATGAAGTCTCCTTTCTTCCGTCCCCGCAGAAGCGGCGGCTTTTTCCCGCTATCCGAGTCCAGCGTGAGATTCGGCTCAGCTAGCGGCGGCGGCGGCGGCTCGTCTTCAAGACGCACAAAGTCATTCGCTAGCCCTATGTTCATGCGATCATCCGGCGCGCCGAACAGCTTCTTCTCATCCAGCCGGCTTAGAAGCGGCGACCCCGAAGCCCTACTCTCACCGGACAGATTCAACCGGCGGTGAAGCGAGTTAGCACGTGGGACATGATGAAAATTAATGATCATCGGGAAGCGCACAGTATTGGGTGATCCACGGAGCTTGAGCGATGGTGGAGCGGGTCGGGTGGGGACATATTCGGGTGATATTAATGGCGAAAATTAATGAGTTGCCTGGCTATACCTATGGGTCATTCTGGCGCTCATTAAATGGCAGGCCGGAGAAAATGGTGTAAGAAAAGGAAATGCAGTTATGGCATTTAATGGGGAATTGACTACTGATGCCATTAGCCTCAGGTCTAGTTCACATCCCACAATTTTTTTTCATAAATTGCAACTTGCACTTTATTTTTACATGCTCAAAAGATAAAAATAATCGTTTTTTACCATTCAATTATACGTTCTGATATGATGTATTGAATTACATAAAGGATATATAGGTGGAAGGCATTCAATTTTTTTTTTTTAAAACCTTAGTGGGGGGAGTGATGATTAAGGTGATCAAAGCTGCATTGGTCATTTTTTTGTTGGATTTATGTGGGTATTCTTTTTGCTTTTTTGGGGTCTATATTGTGGCACCAAGATTATGGTGTGATGGATTTGAATGTGTACTTTGTTTGGTTTTGGTTCGTGGGAATATGGTGTGGCCTAATAGCAACATAGACAATTGATAGTGATGATTTAACAGCTACCATAAGTACACTCATGTATCCAAAAACAACACTTTTAGTCACTTAGTTATGATTAATGTGTAGATTTGTATTATTACAGTGTCACGCTTTAATTTTTCCTGATTAGGCCCTCTTCATCCGCACTGGATTGTTCCAATTAAGGAGCAAAGTGATGAGATTGCATGGCCACTCACGCTAATCAAATTGGTTGAAAATTTAATCATTTAATTATTATTAAAGTGACAAATTTTGTTTTAAGAGACCAAATCATGAAATTAATCACATTTATTAAGTGATATTGGTGACAAATTTAGTCTTTAATTAATCTAATTCATCACTTTGATAATAGAGGACAAAGAAGTGTCATTTTTCTTCTTTAGCTCTTTTCTTTTTCATTTTTAAAATTTTTTGGAAACTTAATTTATCTATAAAAATTTTAAAATTTTTGTGTATTAAAACAGTTAATAATGGTTAATTTAGTGTAATGATATGATATAAGTTTTGATTGTTGTATGTTGGAGTTGGTTTCGTAGAGTTTGGCAGCTAGTGGTTTTTGTGTTAAAAAGCCACCAAAAACTGTGTTGGATGGGCTATCACAGGAGTTCCCATTATTAGCTAATCTTTGATTATTGTGCGTCTTATGATTGTTGTTTATTGAGGTAAAGGCAATAATTGTGGTACAATTGCTTTTAGGATGTTTTCCCGTTTCGAGTTTAGGTTTAAAGTGCATCGTCAAACTTGTACAGATGTTTTGGGCAATCAAAACTTTATTATCTGTTGTTTCCAAAAAAAAAAAAAAAAATTTTTTTTTTTTTTTTTGGGAAAAAAAAAAAAAATTTTTTTTTTTTTTTTTGGGAAAAAAAAAAAAAATTTTTTTTTTTTTTTTTGGGAAAAAAAAAAAAAATTTTTTTTTTTTTTTTTGGGAAAAAAAAAAAAAATTTTTTTTTTTTTTTTTGGGAAAAAAAAAAAAAATTTTTTTTTTTTTTTTTGGGAAAAAAAAAAAAAATTTTTTTTTTTTTTTTTGGGAAAAAAAAAAAAAATTTTTTTTTTTTTTTTTGGGAAAAAAAAAAAAAATTTTTTTTTTTTTTTTTGGGAAAAAAAAAAAAAATTTTTTTTTTTTTTTTTGGGAAAAAAAAAAAAAATTTTTTTTTTTTTTTTTGGGAAAAAAAAAAAAAATTTTTTTTTTTTTTTTTGGGAAAAAAAAAAAAAATTTTTTTTTTTTTTTTTGGGAAAAAAAAAAAAAATTTTTTTTTTTTTTTTTGGGAAAAAAAAAAAAAATTTTTTTTTTTTTTTTTGGGAAAAAAAAAAAAAATTTTTTTTTTTTTTTTTGGGAAAAAAAAAAAAAATTTTTTTTTTTTTTTTTGGGAAAAAAAAAAAAAATTTTTTTTTTTTTTTTTGGGAAAAAAAAAAAAAATTTTTTTTTTTTTTTTTGGGAAAAAAAAAAAAAATTTTTTTTTTTTTTTTTGGGAAAAAAAAAAAAAATTTTTTTTTTTTTTTTTGGGAAAAAAAAAAAAAATTTTTTTTTTTTTTTTTGGGAAAAAAAAAAAAAATTTTTTTTTTTTTTTTTGGGAAAAAAAAAAAAAATTTTTTTTTTTTTTTTTGGGAAAAAAAAAAAAAATTTTTTTTTTTTTTTTTGGGAAAAAAAAAAAAAATTTTTTTTTTTTTTTTTGGGAAAAAAAAAAAAAATTTTTTTTTTTTTTTTTGGGAAAAAAAAAAAAAATTTTTTTTTTTTTTTTTGGGAAAAAAAAAAAAAATTTTTCTTTTTTTTTTTTTAAAAAAAAAAAAAAAAAAAAAAAAAAACTTTATTATCTATCTACTATTATTACATTTCTTAAAGTTCAAAGGGTGTGTAGTATCTTAAATGTTACAAATTTGATCCATGTTAGTAATAAAATTATATTTTTGATTTGTTACATATTTTTTGAGTAGTAAAATCTTTGATATAATTAAATTAAATTAAATGACATATTAAGATAGTCAAGGCCGATTTTTTGATTTGGGTGGCCCTGTGCTAATAAATAAGTGAGGCCCTATCAAAGTAAAAATAAACTTCGAATTGAAGAAAAATTGCAAAGGAAAAAATGCAAAAAACTTAATTTTTGGCCGATATAATCACAAATACATATACTAACTATTAAGCCAGGGTTGGACTATTGGGGGCCCTGTGCGGTTGTACATCTTGCACGCCTTAAAATCCGGCCTTGAAGATAGTTTAACATAAATTAGCGTGCTCAATCATCATCCGTCTAGTAATATTGGTGTAAAATATTATAGCAAGGAACGAAAATTTTATCATTATATTCACCATTTATTTAAATGAAATTATGTATAACAATGAGACCTCCATGCAACATGAAATTATATTATAATAAAATTTGCCATCTCAAAATGAAATGACAATTCAATAATAAGTAAACTCTTAATGCAATTTCAATATTGAATTTTAAATGCTCAGAAATATAACAAAATTGAAACATGTGTTTCATCTCAACTAAAAGCTATGGACTCCAGTCTCTTTTTTAGCCGGTGGCGCGAAGATTCAAAGACCTTTGGCATAAGATCAACTCTAATACAAAATTGAAACATGGTTCCATTTTAACTAAAAGTCTAAACTGGTAGTTGAATTACATTTATGTTATATATTATACTTAGTATTATATATGCTCAACAAACAAAACTGAACGACTGAAGTCTTCAAGCTGCAGTAGTCCAAAGAACTCTTTGTCAATGCAGAATTTGACGACTTTAAACTATGTTTTTTCAAAACATCATTAGTACACATAGTACAGTCTTTTGATGGCCTAACACATGAATTAGTTGGTGGTTTAGCAGATTTAGTTGAAGATTTTAAAGTGCATCCACCCACCAACATCCGCCTATAGTCCTATGGTCCACCCAATCTGAGCAATCTCATTAATGTAGTACAAAGCAATTATGGTGATCCCTGTCCGATAGCGTATTAGCGACAGGGCTCTTGATTGCGCGAGTACGTGAAATCAGGGCTGTGTTGAACGTAATCTGATCCAAATTTCAACAACCCATTTTTAATTTTTAATGATTTTGTGAATTTCTTCTTCTTCAAAAAAAAAGATTTTGTGAATGTTTCATGTGCAAGACGACCGGCAGTTATTGCAGCTCATAAAGGCCGCCGATGAAGGTTAGATGAGATGCCTATCACCGAAGAAGTAATCCTGGAATTTATTGCAGCTATATTTCCCCAACTAACCCTGTCCTCTTTTTCTGTGAGTATTCAAATGCTGCAAAAATCATTTCTTTTTTTGTTCTGTGGACTCTTTGGTAGAACCCATTTTTCTGGTTTTCTGATTTTGAGGCTGAAATGGCAGATTATGTGGTGAAAGTTGAAGAAGGTAGGCCTGCTGGTGATGGGAGGCCCTCTGCAGGACCTGTGTATAGGTGCATTTATGCTAAAGATGCTCTCATGGAAATGCCTGCTGGATTGGAGTCTCCCTGGGACTTTTTCAGGTAATTTTTGAGGTTTCCCAGAGAGCTAGGTTTGGTTTTCATGTTAATGTTCATTGTATTTGTGTTCCTAGTTGATTAGAATGTCAGAGAATTGGGTTCTTTGCTAAGGAAAGATATTGTTTTTGGAGGAATGTATGCTCTGTCAGTTGCTGGGGTTTTGACTTTTGAGTTATGAGTTATGAGCTAACCCCTCAGGAGGAAAGTTTCTATCTTTGAAGATAGAATAAAGTTGAAAATTTTATTGCAATTATACTGTTGTTTACTAAAAAACGATTGTTGGTTTCGAGCTATGACTTAAGCCTTTAGGAGGAAAGTTTCTATCTTTGAAGATGGAAAGAGATATAAAGTTGAAAATTTAACTGCAATCATACTGTTATTTACTAAATAACTGCAATTATGTATTCACGTGTGTTCTCGTAGTTCTACTTTTGCTTCATTAACTATTTATAATGGTGTTATGGTTACAGTGGTTCATGTTTTCAATTTATCTTGTTCTCACAGTAACTCTGTCAAGAAAAATCCGAAAAATTCGATGCTTGGTCGCCGTCAGGTTATTGACAAGAAGGTATTCATAATACGCAGTTTGTCTTGCATATGTGGTAATCGAAAACGTTTGCTTTCTGTCATCAAAGTATTTCAAAGTCACAAGCTTGTTACTGATCGTTAAGTACATCGAAAGAGTAGATAAAGAGGGGAAAAGGAGCTTCCCGCACATCTTACAGTAGTCTGTTTTTATGTTCTACGTAGAATGCTCATTTCAAGCTCTCGTGTTACAGGCAGGTTCCTATGTGTGGATGACATACGAAGAGTCTTACAATACTGCCAAAAGAATTGGCTCTGCTATCCGAAAATGCGGTGTCAACCCTGTAAGGCTGCTCTACTAGGAAAATCTATACACTCGGTTATACATCCGTGAGCTTATTTTAAACTAATTGTATGAATGATTTCTATTTATCTAGGGCGATAAGTGTGGCATATATGGTTCTAACTCTCCGGAATGGATAATGGCAATGGAGGTATAACCTATATTGGCCACTTTGGTTCTAACCTTCACGTTAAATATTTGTTAACTCTTGCTTTAGCGTTCTTTTTAATGTTCTTCTATTTGTTTGATTCTTCCACAGGCTTGCAACAGCCAAGCCATTTCCTATGTACCATTATATGATACACTCGGTATGCTTTCCTTATTCATGTTAATCATGGATAGTTCATAGGATATTGTTTTTGGAATACCCACGATGGGTAATTTTAGAAGGTCGAGTGGGATAAGGATTGTTTCTCGATTTTTGCTTGAATTACAGGTGCAAATGCAGTGGAGTTCATCATAAACCATGCTGAACTGTCAATAGCGTTTGTTCAAGAGAACAAGATACCAGCTGTATGTTAAGTCTGCAGAATTTGATGAAATAACACAGATTTCAGTTTCTCTTTTGGATTTTCTATTATGTCACCGGAATAATGGCCTCTCTGTTCTCAAAATCTTTTATGTGGCTATTCTTTGCAGGTACTAACGTGCTTGCCGAGATGTATTTCACATCTGAAAAGTAGGTTAATCATTAACGTTTGTTAAACAAGCGGATTTTTGCAAACGCATCTTGGAGTAACAATACTATATTATTCCTTTGTTAAGCTATTGTAAGCTTTGGAAATATTTCCACCGAGAAGAAAAAGGAAGCTGAAGAACTTGGTGTGGCTTGCTTTTCTTGGGAAGAATTCAGTCAAATGGTAAAACAAACTTCTCGGTTATAAAGATTAACTGCATACCGAGGGATACCTTAAACACTTCCCCGATGCTCTACGTTTGCTATCGCTGAAATTCTACCGTTTAATCACTTGCCCAGGGAAATTTGGATGATGAACTTCCACCGAAAAGGAAGACTGATATCTGCACGATTATGTATACCAGTGGAACGACCGGAGAACCTAAAGGTGTCATTCTAAGTAATGGGGCATTCATGGCCGAAGTTTTATCTGTGGATCAACTAATTGTGGAAACAGACAAAGCAGTAAGATTTAGCTTGCACTTGTGAACGCTATTTTTTCTTTTTTGAGTACTACTGACTCTATTACAATGTAATATCTGTTCATATCTACTTTCTCAACCTACTGATGCACAAAGAGTCAATACCGCCCCCACTGGGGATTGAACCCATGACCTTCCATATGGGAGAGCCACTTCGTGCAACTAGACCACAAGGTCATTGGTTGAATTGGATAATGATTCTATGAAAACTTGATTTCAATTCACTTATTTGGTTTCTTCATTTCTCCCAGACTATAGTTTCTAATGGTCATCGGCTTATTTAGCTACCGAATATTTAGTTTTACCGCCTTGGATTTTAGCAAGTAATGCCGAGTCTTTGTTTGCTTCAGGCAACAGCAGAAGATGTATATTTTTCGTTCCTTCCATTGGCTCATATATTCGATCAGATAATTGAGACGTATTGCATACTCAGCGGTGCCTCAATAGGATTCTGGCAAGGCGTAAGATACACACCTCCTTCGTTTTGTTAATGTTCTATGAACTTCTAGGCCCTACAATGCCAAGTTGTTCAAAGTTGAAAGTAATCCCGCTTTGCAGGATATAAGATACTTAATTGAGGATCTTGTGGAATTAAAGCCGACTATATTCTGTGGAGTACCAAGAGTTTATGACCGCATATACACAGGTAAAGATTAATGAATCGTTGCACATATTTGCTTCATATTCTTTATCGAGCCAGACTCTTATATAATGAAGTATTGTGAATTTTGATACTTGAATGCTAAGAATTCACCCGCTTCCTTTTGTTGCGTGAAGCCACAATGGATAAAATATTGGCTGGTGGCACGGTGAAGAAGCTACTTTTCGAGTACGCCTATAACTAGTATGTATTCCTATCGACCTTTCCTTTGCTTGCATCAGCACGGGATCGATTCGTTTTCTTTTAATTGCTACGGAGTAGAAAGCAACTAAAGCCGAATATAATGTCTTGACTCTTGATAGCAAGTTGAAGAATATGGAAAAAGGGCTAAGGCAAGATGAAGCGGCCCCTTTCTTCGACAAGCTGGTGTTTGACAAGGTTGGTGTTTTTCGTTCTTTTGCCTTCATATGATAATTCAAGTGTCGTTAATAAGCTGATCATTCGTTTCAGATTAAACTAGCGTTTGGTGGGCGAGTTCGCCTTATGCTATCTGGAGCCGCTCCCTTGCCTAGGCATGTCGAGGAGTTTCTGAGGGTGACGTGTTGCTGTGTTTTGTCACAAGGATATGGTATAACACTTATTCATCCTTAACATACTGCATATGTTATTGCGTGTGTTTCCTCGGTCAGAGATAACAAAAACACAGATTCAGAATGTTTTTAGTGAAATCTTGTAATGCCCAAACTAAAGCATAATCTTTATGTTAAATGCACTGCTCAAACTTTTTGGGGAAAGCTCTGAAAAATAAGGTTGTTGGTAAATCTTCCACTAATGTTCTTTCGATCTCAGGCCTTACTGAAAGCTGTGGGGGTTGCTTCACGTCCATAGCCAATGTGTTCCCGATGACAGGGAGTGTTGGTGTCCCGATGACTACAATCGAGGCAAGACTCGAGTCGGTGCCCGAGATGGGATATGATGCACTTGGTAGTGTACCGCGTGGTGAAATTTGTCTGCGGGGAAAGACATTGTTTTCAGGATATCATAAGCGGGAAGATCTGACAAAAGACGTAGTTGTGGATGGATGGTTTCATACAGGTGAAGTTCATACTTTATTACTCGTTTTCAGAAATCAGAACCAATTTTCTCCCTTCTGTTCTTGACTGAACCTTTGGGAATCAATCTCTGAAAGCGAAAAAGTTTTGCAGGTGATATCGGGGAATGGCAGCCCGATGGAGCAATGAAAATCATCGACAGGAAAAAGAACATATTCAAGTTGTCTCAAGGGGAATACGTCGCTGTTGAAAGCCTGGAAAGCACTTATTCTCGATGCCCCCTCGTTGCAGCAGTAAGTTAACCATTTTGTTTTTGCAACATCAAACCGGAAAACCTTCATCCAGGACGAGAAAAACTGCAAATTTATTTGAAAAAACTGCAAATTTATCTGAAAAAACTGCAAATTTCCTTGAGCTCTCTCATCTGGTGCACAGGTTTGGGTGTATGGAAACAGCTTCGAATCTTTCTTGGTGGCCGTGGTGATTCCAGAGAGAAAGGCGCTCGAAGATTGGGCTCAAAACAATCAGGAAACCGGAGACTTCGTATCCCTATGCAAGAATCATAAGGCGAGGAAGTACATTTTGGATGAGTTAAACAGCACCGGTAGAAAACACCAGGTATATATCCAAACTTCTGATCTATTCCCTTTTCTCGATTTAATGTTTCAATCTCGTACCTAGTCTGAACCAAACACAATCTGTTAGCTCCGAGGCTTTGAAATGTTACGAGCAGTTCACTTGGAGCCAACGCCTTTTGACATCGAGAGGGATCTGGTTACCCCCACATTCAAGCTGAAAAGGCCACAGCTCCTCAACTATTACAAGGTATTTCGTGCTGTTTCCCTCGATTTATATTCTATATATTCTCCGTTTCTTTATCTCTATGATCAACGCCATCTTAACGCGTTCTGCAAAATTTTCAGGATTGCATCGATCAACTGTATAAAGAAGCAAAGGGCGTCTCGGCCTAAAACCCGTGAAGACATGAGTCTGCTTGTTAATGTAGTGTTGATATCATCATGTCAAGCAGATATTAGTATTGTTTCATACATCCAGTGAAGAAGATGATGATTGTCTTCCTATGTCTATATAAACTTCTGTGCTGTTATTACTTATATTCTGAAACCTTTCTGGGAATAAGAGAAGATTGAAATAAGATTCAGATTTCCAAAACCATACAACATTACTTTTTACTATATAAATTTCCAGTATCTTTATGCACACAACAGCCAGACACTAATACATGACCTGCAAGAACTTTGCAGGTTTAGCCATTAATGTGGAAATGATGAGAACTGAATGAATTGTATCGGATGAGATGATTCAAAGATACAGATTACAGGGATATATATAATGGGAGAATCTAATAGAGATTAGAATAGGAAAATCACAGGAAGACTATAATAGGAAGTCAGAAACTGGCAAATTTCTGAAAGGGACAAATAGAGTTTGTGTATTTGCACACTGCAAACTACATGAATGGCAATCACAAATGGTTCTGATTTGGTGTTTTTTGACTCACAGAATGTAAAGAACCAGAGCCCAGACAGGATATACCAACAGGAGGACAATTCCAACAGTGTTTGAGATGCCATGGGCTTTGGTGAAGGAGTTTCTGAACCCACCAGAGGCTCTGATGTGTTCTTGCAGCAAATAGCACCCAATAATCAAACAAATTGCCACACCAACCCACATGCCCCTCAGTGTGTCTGCAAACATCCCGGGAGCGACCACGATCAGAAGGATCAGAGCTGCCGGGGCTTCTAACCAATCTGCATGAATGTAGTCTCGCTATCAGTTTAAACTTATAGTCAAAACAAAAACGTATCATCATTTCATAGGAATCGTTTCATAGGAAAAGTAACTGAAGAATGTATAGTAGGCTTCCATTGTCAGACCTGGGAAATGTCTGGGGAAGAATAGGCGAATGATAACAGCAATCAAACAAACCCATTTGCCCACATCTCCCCTGCGCAATCAAGAACATATATACATGAATGTTATAGCAACCAACCAAATAAACAGAAGAAAAAACATATGCCCAGACAGGTAACTCAGTTGATTTCTAGGTTACTGATTGTGGGCAGGATCAAGTCCGTAGTGTATGAGTTTCACTCTCTTATGAACACCAAGACCATATGGTATGTTGACAGCAGTTGCTCAAGGCATATGACTGGTGACAAATCAAATCTGAGCAATTACTGAGAAGTCAATAGTCCCAAAGTTGTATTTGGTGGTGAGTCGAGTGGACAAACCAAAGGGATAGGTGATGTCAAAAGGAACAGACTGACTATTCGAGATGTGTCATATGTAGAAGGGCTGAAGTCTTAGCACGAGTCAGTTCTGCGACAAGGCTAGAAAGTCGAATTCTCGACACTGGTTCTTATAGACACCAGCATTGGTCCTCTCGTTTAACGGGCCACGCACAGCCACCGTAATTTACCCTTCACAATCCTGTTCAGGATTTGAGAGAGCAAGATATTTCACCTTTTATGGGTAAAGAAGAAAAAACATTTGAAGAAACTATTATGAGTACCTCAAAAAGCTGAAAATCAATGAAGGAAGAGAGAAGAAGATGTAAGGAATCAAGAGAGTTGTGAGCATGTTGGTCCTCCAGTTGGTCCGATCCAGAATCAACAGATAACTACAAAACCAAAACAACACCATAGTACTGTCCACCCAGCACAAAAAACACAAAAACACAAACAGAAATTCAAGAAACCACTTACATTGCAGCAAAAGAAGCAACCCAGGAAAGGAATGATGTCCCAAAGCCAAGCCCACCAGCAAGCATGATGGCATGATTTGCCAGCTTCTTGGCTGCCATTCCAAGCTCCTTCAAATCTGAACCTATCAGATCACTCGCCACTGATGATGAATCAGTAGTCTCCATGCCCAAGAAGCTCTTCTTCCCCATCTTTGCTTCAATAATTTAGCAACCACAAGATAAAGTCAAACTGAAAATAAATATATGGAACAAGAAAACGACCCTTTTGAAGTTTTGAACCTTCACGTAAGTCCAGGAACGTGGCAGTATAGTAGAATATAAAGACAAGAAACTTCCTAAACGGATCGAGTATCAACCCTTTTGCCTCAAGGGGAAATATGCTTTAAAAATAGTATCAGATCGAAACCGGCCACGTTCTGGGATCAGTGTTGAAGCCAAGTCATTTGTAGCATGGTCAAATTTAGGTAAGTATGATTTTTGTATTTAAAGGTCAAGTGTTTACTTTTTGTTAATATTTTTTGATCGAGTTTCATTACATAAAGTCTTTTTGGTGTGATATGCATCTCTCGTATGGTTTGCAATGTTAGGTGCTAAGTGCTAGTTTGGCTGTACGGGGCGCTTAGCGTCTATATGGCTGAGTAATCCGAGTATATAGACTTCACTTTTCTCACTCAGTTATAATCTTCCAAATTAGTCTGCATATGTTAGATGGTTAGTTGAGTACATGGTTGTAGAAATATAGAAGAAGAGTAGTCAAACATGCAAAAAAAAAAAAAAATCACTGGTTCGAGTTGAACGCCACCTCGACCGAGTTGGACACCGACTCGATCAAGTTAGGTGCTTAACTTGACCGAGTCGACGCTTAATCGGCCCATTAGTTGGTCAGCCGGCTAAAAGTTACCTAAGGCTGAAATCACCTCTTCTTAGGGGTGCACAGTTAGTGCCTAGTCCGATTTTATTATAAAACTGATGGTTTATGGCTTTATGCGTTATTACACTAAGATGTATAAGTGATTAGACATATATTCTTTTATTATTAAAAAAATATGAAAACTTGTACTTAGGCTTAGGGTATTATAAAAGTTATCCATTTTTAAATCTCATTAAAAACTGTATATTGTTTATTGTATAGTCAAGGATCAGATATGCACAAAATTGAAAATGAAATGGGTCTATGAAAATGAAGGCCACGTGGAGGCAAGTTAACGATGGTGGACGAGACGACGTAGGCAGGCTGCCTTGTCGGATTGATATTCTTCATTTTTAAAAGGATTGCGTCACAGTATTTGAGATTTTTCGTCGTTTCTATCAAACTTTTAATAGAGAAGAATCAGAAGATAAATTTAAAGATATACGGAGTATTTTTGATGGAAAATTAGGAAAATAGTAAAATACTATATATACTATTATTTTTTATTCTTACATACAAAATTTTGATGTAATCGCCTTCTACCTTGCACCGTCAATTCATCTGCCTTGCACCCCTCCTTCCATAGTCATCGCTCCTCTTTCTATATTCATACCTCTCCTTCCATACCTTTTCGGGCCACTGTGCCTTGCTAGTCCAACAAGATATGAGCCATCCTCTTAACCTCTTTCAACACTCTCACTTGAGCCAAGACTTATCCCATAAAATTAGTTCCCGGAGTCCCATGGCTCCATAAGCTTCGTTGATAGAAGGAGGCAAGGAATTATCGGTTGTTATGTTATGAACCCGGATCCACCTTGTAAAATTGTGAATATAGAGGTAAAAAGTTGTGAAGATTGAGTAATGTAATTTTGTATATTAAAATCTAAAATTGTGAGCATAGACCCAAAGTGGACTCGATCCATAGCATAATTTCTTGGAATTATTATATGGGCTTGAACTTGGGTACAAAGCATGTTCTGACTAAATAAAAATAACTAATTGGGCTTAAGGTAGTGGGTAAACAACATTTTATTAACTATACTAACGTAATAATAATACTAAAAGCCCAAGCAAAACTAATTATTAAAATAAATAAAAGAATATACAAAAATAACCAAAATTATGTAAATGAATTATAAAAAGAATTTGTATAAATTAACAATAGAAATAATGTTTATCAATTTCAAGTATTTCCAAATTAGTGTTTATATTTTGTGGTTGCTAATGAAATTAAGTTATCAATTTTTTTTTTATAGATAAATTCGTAATTATTATTTAAATGTGTATATTTCGTAAACCTTACTCATACTTAATAGTTCACAAATTATATAAGAAACGTTTGTATGAGGTAAATCCTACTCGTGTGTTATAGCTCACAAAGTCACAATCACACAAAAAAAAATAAACTGCATGAAGAAAATAATGTGTAATGAACTCAATCAAGAGGTGCTAATAAGAATTGAATTCGTGACATTTAGATACGAGATTCATGTTTAATTATATTCCGCCTACTTAATTGTCTCTTTCGGAACAAAGTTATTAACTATTTTGTGTGTGTGTTACATCGCATTACAATTTACAACATAACTAGAAGTGTTCCACCGACCACCATAGAATATTCATGCAGAACATACAAAAATATTAGGTAAGATTTGTATTTTATTATATTGTTTTGGAATGATAACAATAGGTAAACTAACTAATGAATTGTTTTAGTATTCACGACGAAGGGAAAGAAGAAGAAGAAGATCAGATTTATTAGTCACATTTGAAAAGTATTTGGAATGAATCCATTACAAGCATAGGGAAGACGAAATATAGCCAAATGCAATGAATGATAATTGATAAGAAAGCTAGCCCTCTAATTAGGACGGAATCAAAAAAAAAAAAAATTATAGTGGGGCGATGTTTAAATGAATTAAAAAATATCCTTAACAAAAATAATAAAAAATTAATAATAATGTAATTTTAAATATAATATATATTTTTAATATATTAAAAATATATTATTTATATGCTGAAGATACATTATTTGATAGTATGATTCATAAAGTTGTGTAGAACATGATTGGCCTCCGATATATTGACTTTAAGAGAGGTAATAACACATATTTAAGAGGAAAGTCCTATATGCCGCCCTTGAATTGGGTATAACTCAAAGACTCAAAGTGCATGTAAGTTTCATGCATAAAACATTGAAACATGATCAGGAGACAGCGGCGTAGGCATGCATGTGAGCCCACTCCACCCCCCATTCCACTCACCCCACTCCAAATTTATGTTTTGTTATTGAATTGGAAGAGTTTGGTTAGTTATTTTGAAATATTATTATTTATTTTTTATTACATTTAAAATTGTTATTATTGTAAATGTTATATTCTAAACAAAAAAATTAAAATGTTTAATTATACAATTCTATTTATTTTTAAGAAAATGAACCAAACACACAAACAATTTTCTGAAGTGCAACCAAATATGGGGAATGCAAATATTTTCTGAAAAATGACTCATTTTTCAATTAGACAATACATTGTATAATTATGTATAGTATATATAACACTGTACTATCATGTGATCCATACTAATGTTTGACATTGCAAACTTTTGCTATAATTCAAGCCCCTTAGCTTACATGAATTTTCTGACTCCCCACATGGTATAATTATAATTCTTGAAATTTGTTGAGTTGCTTTCAGAATTCTCCGATGTTGTTGTGAAGATTATGTTTTGTAAATGATGTGATTGTCACTGATGAACCCAGCGGGAGTTTTTCCCATTGAATTTCGTAGGAATCGTAGCGAAGAAAAAGCTCGACCAGCATTAGCCTAGCCATGAGGACCACCAGTTCTTTCCCCGGGCACTGTTTGTCGCCGGCCGCCGGATTCTTGGTTTCCCGGCCGTTGGACCAGTAGAGGTAATGGATTAGCTTCTCCCCGCCGTCGTGCAAAAACCTATCCGGGATGAATTTCTCGGGATCTGTGAACACTTTTGGATCCTTTGTAGCAAAGGGCTGATACCCAAAGATCATTTCTCCTTTATTGATCAAAAACGATGATTCGTGGCTCCGTACTATGATGTCGTCTCGGGCCTTGCCGTACTGGTACGGAACCGGCGGTTCAATCCGGAGAACCTCGTACACCACTGATTTTGTTAGCTTCATCTTTTCCAGTGCTTTTAAGGTTACGCCGCTTGCGCCGCATCCTGTAAGCACATCATCCACATTTAAGCATGTTATATGTGGCAATAAACATAAACTCACTAATCTCCACCTCCTAAATAAAAAAGTGTTTTTTAATTCTCTCAATACTTTAGATGGTGTATGAGTGGTGAACTAAACATAAGAGAACTATAAGTTATTGTCAGTATGGACAGCTTAACTGGTAAAATGGTCAAATTTAAAAGAAGAGATCACTAGACCAGGGATCAGTCTCACAGTGACAGTGGGAGCAACCTCAATTTACATCCTCTCAAATGTTTTGTAGGCTAAGACGTGGAGGTTTGAGGTTGAAAAATATTAATATATACTTAATCAGCCTAAATAATTTCTCCCACATTCATATTATTATTTATGATAATATTCCTAATAATAATAATGCTAAAGGAAAACGTTACACCTTCTTCCTTGACAATGGTTCTGATTTCGTTGGCAAGGCGGCGGTGTAAATTTTCGCCGGCGGCGCCGACCCACTTTATCAGTGTGGGAAAAAAGGCTTTCATGCCGCCGTAGGCGTTGAATCCGGCTAGGAAAACCAAGTTATGGAGGGCTTCGTCTCTCTCCACGCCGTTTTTCTCGGCTTCGTCGAGAACAGAAGTCGCCGACGCCGCGAAAACCCGACTGAGCTTTTCATAGCTCGGTTTCACGGCGAAAAACGGCCAGGAAAATGTGTGGAGGAGTAAATCTTCTAGAAAGTTCGGGAGGAACTTTAAGCCCAGAGATATCAAGGGAGAAAGCTGAAAGGCTATCCATGAATCCATCAGTTTTGCCCCGCCGTCTCCGAGCTCCGTCTCCGACGGATTCTTGTTGCAAAACAACCGGAAAACGAACTCAAACGACACCGCATCGCTGGCCGGATTAAACCCCGCTTTCCCTTTCTCGGAAACCTGGGTTTCCAGGCTGTCAAAGAGGTTACCTAGGCAGCTCCGAAACAATGGGATAAACCTCGTATTAAGCCTGGCCAAGACCGAAAAGAAAAACGCTTTTAGCGTTTCGTGTCTTGGCTCGGAAGTGTCTAGAAACGCGCAGGGACGATAGCCGCCGAAGAAGGCGGTGGAGGGCATGAAAGTTCCGTCTAGAACATTCTTTTTCTCAACCTTGGAGTTGTCGAAAAGAACCGGAAAACTAACGGCGTCGAGTAAAACGACAACCTTCGAATCCTTGGAAATAAACGGGCCCGGCGGCATGTTTGTTCGGAAAACAGTGGAGTTGTACTTTTTCATTTTGGCGAGGAAAAAGTTGTTTTCTCCTTCATTATAAAAGTAATCATATCTGTCTCTAATGGCTCCAATGAAGGAAGATCCGCCATAGCTATAGCTTCCTGGGATTTCTCGAAGTGGAAGGTTAGAATCAGGAGAAATTTGGAAGGGAATAGCAGAAGAAGAAGAAGAAGAAGACATTGTTTTTGTTCAATACTAAGATAAATATGGCTATGGTTCTTGGGAGAATATATAGAAGTGATGAATGTATGTGTAATATAAATATAGTTTGGAGTATGCTTAAAGGAGTTGTAGGTAATGTTACGTTGCTTAAAGGTTGAACTATATGACATAATATTTTTTAATTAAAAAAACGTTTTCAATGATAATAGGCCATCATATATATCTGTGGTCAATTTGGAAGTTGCAGTGTGCGAATAGGAGGAAACAAGAAGGAAATTTACCCAAAATACTAGGTGGATTCAATTTTCGATAAGTCCGATTTTTTTACTCACCCTTAAGAGTGTTTAGGAGTGTAATATCATTTTAATTAGATGGAGAGTTGCTAATTTTACGACCGAGAACTGGTGATTGGCTAGCTAGTACAACCCTAGCATTAGGCAAAATGTATAAAAGAGAGGAAGTCATAGACAATACTTATTAAACAAGAAATACGACAGTAAAAAATTTTGTGAGACCGTCCCACGAATCTGATTTTGGATCATTCTCTATGACTCTATGAGACATGTCTGATCAAGATACAATGTAGTATCTGTTCACAGTTATGCTTAGACCTGACAATTCGTGTATACGGGTTCATTAACGGGTCGACACGATAACGACACGAACACGATAAAGCTAAACATGGACACGACACGTTAAGGTTAATGGGTTCAAATTTTTAACATGAACACGAACACGATTTGTTAACGGGTTAAGCGGGTTGACACGATAGACACGTTTTGTTAACAGGTTTCGGTTCGTTTCGACACGATATGACACCAAACCTGTTTAAACCCGCTAAATCTATTAATATATTTAAAAAAACTAAAATTTAAAGTTAAGTTATATAAAAAAGAAATAAAACCTACCATTCAATCCATCAAACAAACTAAAAAAATATATTCAATTTATAACATTCATACAATGATAAAATAACATCCAAAACTCATAATTAAAGAAGTTCATATTAGTTTTTAGAATAAAATTGAAAATAATAAAAATTCAAATTTCATATTGTTGAACATTAATCATTGGTGTAGGATCTTGGCCTAATTGAGTAAATTCATCATTAGTTCTTTGCGTGTTCTAAACGGGTTTGTTTAAACGGGTTAACATGATAATATTAACGGGTTGACCCGTTAAGACACGAAACATAACGAGTTCTTAACGGGTCAACCCGTTAAAGACCCGGGACACGTTAAGGCTAAACACTAACACGTTATTTTCGTGTCCGGTTTCGTGTCGTGTTAACGGACCGTGTCCATAATTGCTAGGTCTAGTTATGCTGTAAAATGTCTTTGACTGATTGTTTATATAAAACAATTACTTGTTGCTTCATTTGTAGTTTGTTATTGCTTCTTTGTAGGATGGTAACGTGCACTGTAAAGCAATGTACCATAAATGTAGTTTTCTTTTCCTTTTTGATTTTACCATAAACGTAGTTATTGTTATTGGAAGTGTGAATTCCTTGTGTGTGTGTATATATATATATATATATATATATATATATATTATTTTTAATTGTATCTTACATCTACCAACTATATGACTATTTTTAATTCAAGTCTGAATAAGTTGTATTCTATTTGAATATTGTAGGTTTCAGGTTTAAATTTTGTAAATAGAACAATATATGTGAGAAAATTAAAAAATCCCAAAGGGTAGAAATGACAAATGGGCTAGGAAAATCTAGCCCAACCCACTATATGTTAGTCCAAGAATGGGTCATTGTATATAGTGTCGGATTCAGTTAGCAGGTGTCGAACTATAACTCCGCTCCAAATTGTGTCTGGTTTGAGGTAAATTGTGAGTGTGCCTCAACTAACGTACTGATTCTGCTCCAAACTATGTATGGTTTGGGGTAAACTGTCAACGTGCCTCAACTAGCGTACTAGCTCCCGCCCAAATTCATATCACTCTTTTTCAAATCATGTATTGTGCAACATCAAGAAATATAGTTGATGGAGTAGAATTTGAGAGTTACCATAGTAGAATTTGTAAAAGTATTATAACTTTTCTTTATTAAAACACATTTTGTGCGATGATTGGTAATTTGTGGTCCAATAAAACACATTTTGAACGATGTAGGTAATTTGTGGTCCAATTGGCAGCGGCAGTGTACGAATAAAAGGAAACAAACAAATGCAAAGTTGTATTGGACAACCTATGCCCAATCATCTCTCAATGCTCCAATGTAATCACCATCTTATCTTATCTTATAAATATGAGCATATTAGAGAAAATATAGTTTTTGACCATTCAATTGTATCACTTTTAAAAATTTGATTTGTTGTAAGTTAATTTAAACAAATGTAGTTTCTTAATTGTTTATAATGTTACACTTTTAGTCTCTAGTACTATATAGTTGTCAAACTCCATTAGCAAATTATTTTTTATGAGGTTATATTTGTCACTTAAAATTAATATCCATGATTAAAAGTTTCATTCTCTCCACGTGAGCGACATTTTTAATAGTGAATATTGATTCTAAATGATAAAAATAAAATAATATGTTACTGGAATTTGACAATTATATAATAATAGGGACTTAAAGTGAAACATTATAAACAATTAAAGGACTAAATTTGTTTAATTTAAATTAACTTACATGGATCAAATTTCTAAAAGTAAAACAATATTGAAAAATATTATTAATTGTTATTTTTTTGGAAACATTATTAATTGTTATTAAAGTCATTAATTTGTTAAGGACAATTGACCAAAGAGTAGAGCATATTATTGATTTTTATTAAAGGCATCAATTTGTTAAGGACAATTGACCAAAGAGTAGCGATTAGTCCCATGAAACAAAATATATTGTCCCGTTTGTCTAGCCTTGCCTAATTCTGATAACATTAAAAATCTTGACTAATTCCTATAACTTTAGAAGTCACAATTTCACAATTTCCTTAGACACGACATTGAGCTTTAATGAAAGGAGTGGTTCACTCAAAATGATTGAGTATATGAAACATGGTTATCGTATTAGAAGATCACATGTTTAACTATTGCCAACACATTATTAGTATAATCCGTCACATAGGATTTTCCTAGTAAAACTTTATATCTTCTATATGATTTATGAGCTATTACACAAGAGAATGAGAAAAGATTTACCTAATGCATATTCTCAAATAGTGGCAATATGTTTCCCCCGTTACCCCTCAGTGAATGATGTAACAAAATATGTTGCCATTTTCTTATCATTTGTCAAACCTTGCCTAATTCGAATAACTTTAGAAATCTTGCCTAATTTATATAACTTTAGAAGACATTGTTTCCTTAGACACGACATCAAACGGTTTGCCTAATTCGAATAACTTTAAAAATCTTACCTAATTTATAAACTTTAGAAGACATTGTTTCTTTAGACACGACATCAAGCTTTAATGAAAGGAGTGATCCACCCAAAGTGATTCAAGCTTTCCCTTAATGAAAGGAGTGGTCCACCGAAAGTGATTCAATAATGAAAGGAATGGTCTACGCAGAGTGATTCAATGAATGAAACATAATTCTCGTGTGAGATTATATAATCTTAAAATGTTGATACTTGTAAAAAATTATCTATTATCACACCTTTTTATATTCATTAGTTACTTAATCAATCTTCATCACCAAGAAGCTCTTCTTGCTTCAAAATTTTAGAAATTTGAAATGGGAAAAAGATAAATGTAGTGTTTGATAGATGGTTGAGAAGCCAAAATTTGGCTAGTTTGACTGGTCAATATGTGACCATTCAGACCAAATCTAATCATAAACTGGAATTGCAGGATTATTCATTCATAATTTCATATCAAGGGAAAAAGAGTCACATTCAAAGCACCTTTCCATGGGTCTATATAGTACTGTAAAAATGGGCCGAAGCCCAGACCCACCCTGCGATGAGGCGGGTTAGGGCTACCAAAAAATGCTCTGCGAAATAGTGGGCTTAACGGGCCTGGCCCGCTATCTAAGAAACCAAAAGGACAATAATCAATGGTGGGTGGCAGTGCTCTCAACTAGTTCTACTGCCCAGACTGTTCACACAATAGAACACAATGACACAAAAAATTAGTATAAACGAGAGCTATTTCGTTAAGGGCTAATAGTGAGAATACATCGTGCTATTGGTCTTTGTTGCAATTCACCTTTCTCCAATAGCGCCAGAGAAAACGAAGACCTCGGTGTTGTGTCTAAATAAAAACCTGTCGGCATTTGGCATGTCACGGTCCAAATGCAAATGCTCACACAGAATTGCAGAAAAGTATAAAAAGAAGGAAGGCTGTATTGGATAACAAGAGCTGACAACAAATATAAGCTCAAATTTGTCAAGGTTGAACAATAAGAAAAATTTTAGAATAATAAAGACATAATTTTTTTTTTCCGGAAGGTACAACTTACAGGATACGAGAGCACCCCACAAGGAAATCAACATATCTGAAGTATCCTAAAAAAGGGACATATCGGGGGGAGGTCCGTACACACTCTTCCAAGAAAATGGGACGATCCATTTTCCAGCTTCCTTGCCTAAAGAAAACCAATAGACCATCTAATTCAATGCATGCATTGCAAAATAATCGATGAAATTCTTTAAAAAAAATTATGTGGACGGTAAATCTATGCAACAGAGTTTATGCCTTTGCCCTGTTTTAAAGAAGATGAGAGATGGAAACTCACCTCGGAAACTATTAGCTGTGAGCCCTAGAATTTGTGATGTTGCGTCAGCCAAATGGAAAGCTTCGGGTATGTTATCTCCCTCGGAACAATAGCAGAGTAGGCAAGTAACCTTCAAACCTTTGGCCTAGTCCAATAAACCAACCACCATATGTGAGAAACTTAGTTTGTCAAGAAAGCCGTAATGAAATAAGTCACTCGAGAGATATGTAGCTATGGATTTTAAAAGAAAGATTAAACAAAGCCAACCATTAAAAATGTCAATATGGATGCATTGGCAAAACATTTGCGGGGGACCAAATGGATATAAGACCGCAACCAAGCATATATGGAATCAAGACATGCCGCATGTATCATAAGACTTAGGAGAAGATAACTGCTGACATTGTGATATAAGGTCAGGAAGGAAAGTGGGGGGAAATTTAACAAAATTTTTTATTTTGCTTTTAAAAAGTCTGCAGACTATTGTTCTATCTAAAGCTTACGCAATGAATAGAAAGCATTTCCCTTTCAACAACTATGGACTGGATACACACACAAAAAGTACTAACAATTAAAAAAAAATACCTTAAAACAAGAGAAAAGTGCAGCAAAGGGTAAACTTGCAAGGTAATCTTCATCTCCCAGCTCTTCAAAAGGAAAATCTTGTTCCTCCAGGTTATTAGCTTCAGCTAAATCGCATAGGTACTTCCACGTCCTCTGAGATGGATTATAATCCTGCAGTCTCTTGAAACCAAGTCTATCACACTCATCGTCCTTTCCATCCATGCTGGAACTAGAGAGATAATATGTCTGCAAACCACTGAGACACCAAAATTGGTCAGCAATTTAAGTGTTTTTCCTTTTTCAAATATTCCAACTCAAACTAGTCAATTGATAACCTAGGCAATAGCAAGAAGTAGTAACAAGGAAACCTCAAAAACCATTCGCAGGGAACTTAATATATATATAAACTTCCATCCATACTAAAATACTAAATTGAATCAATTCATTGTTCATATGAGGAATAGCATAGAAAACCCGTGCAAGTTGTCATCAATACCTTGACATATCAATGCTTTGCCACCGCCCAAAATCCAAGCTAGATAGCAAAACAACATGCTTTATTCCATTGGCAGCAGCAAAGTTTGCCAAATTCCTCGCAAATTGAACCACCATGCCCTGTTTGAAAATCCATCAGCACTGATAAGCGATAAGCCATGTATAGATAAAAGACATCCAGACAACTGAACAACACTTCAGCATTTCCAAAACCATTAGGCAGGTTGTTCCATTTCTAAAGGAAAACAAACTAATGAGCAATCAAATTATGCTGTGTACAAAATGCACTGCACATCTTTTTTTTTTTTTTTTTAGTAATACTAACTCTGTTACAATGCAGTATTTGTTCATAACTACTTTCTCAACCTACTAAGCACAAAGAGTCAATATCACCTCCACTTAGACTCGAACCCACCCCATTCCATATGGGAGTGCAATAGGGTGACACTAGACCAGGTTTGGGCAAAGAGACAGTTTTAAGATTACAATTGAATTGCAAATTACAATTGTCCAGATAAACCTAATTGCCAACAAATTAAGATTGTACCTTAACAACCGGAGACCTCTGTTGCACGATGCTCAACTGACTAGAAGAGGTTTCATAAACTGCCAAAGACATAAAATTTGAATCTTTTTCATCTTTATACACATAATAACCAGTCAGCCACTACGCATTACAATCATCGGCATAAACAAATGCCATTAGGGTAGAAACTAGAAAGATACCTTCAAGAGGAAGAGCAAGCTGGCCAGGAGGAGAAGCTGAATAAGCGTCATTGCCAACGCAAGGAAGAACATTCGGGTCGTCTAGGAACCCGATTCGATCAGCTCTCAACGAAGATATTAGCAAATCCACCGCAAGCTGCCCAACGTTCCCAATCGAAAGCGCCGACTACATGAACACACGGATGAATTCATTCATCAGAGAAAGAAAGAAAGAAATTGAGGCAAAATTTGATAGGAATTCCACTCTAAAAACTTACCAGAACCAAACTCTGGCATTTTTCACTGAATTGCTTTCCTTCTTCAACATAAAACTCCATCTTTCTGAACCTTTTCTGTGCGCGATGCTGCTGAATACTTGTCCTTCAGCTTAAGAGCAGACGTTCTTAGGCAGCAAGAAAGCCCGGTTTGAGACGATAACAGTTCGGGCTTTAATTGGGCCAGCAAAGATATTAATCCAGAATGATGGGATTATATATTGGGCCGATAAAGATAATTGCATATTGACCCAATATGATGGATGGGTTTTAAATTTTTATTTGCATACAAATTATATCATGGACCTTAATCCAAATTAAACATTAATAAACTGCACGAAGAATTAGCTCAACCAATTTGTACAAAAATTTTGTTTACATTTTATATTGTACAATACAAAACTGGTTTTACACTGAAACAATCACAGAAAAACAGAAAAAAGACTCTGTGCGACGTGTTTGACTAAATAAAATATTAATTATAATTGAATTTGTAATATTCAAGTACGAAAGACCTGTCCCACCATCTCGACTACCCCTCTTCAAGGCAGGTCATATTTCTTTAAAATTTTGTTAGTTGGGTCAGATGTTACCTTCCCTATATGTTTTGTACAGAGTATTAAATAAACTATATGTATACACATAATAGCTATGCACCTTGTCACTATGTTCCACTATCTACTCTTGGTAGTAGTTGAAGATTTAATATACTATATGCATGAAGTCCCACGCGGAGATTGAGTGCTTGAATATGGTTCATGGTGTGTGTTCGAGATATCAAAATTATTTTTATATTGATTATATTATTAATGATTGTCCGGAGATTATATGTTTTATTACCTTCGTAAAACAACGAACCAAGTTGCTTATGTATCAGTTAGAGTTGTTGGCTCTCAATTTAATTTTTATACGTGACATCCTAATTGAGAGAGTCATAATTATTTAGCTTGACTACAAGATCTTTGATGAAAAATATAATTATTTATTCAATCTGAGTTACAAAGTGGTGGCGGCCATGCCAGCAAGCACAATTATTGCACACCTTAACATAGACTTATAGGGACAACGAAATCAAACATGAAGATTTTTAACGTTGTTTATATACCAATTACCAAACATAGAAAAAAACATTCAATGGTCCAACCAAAACAGCTCACCAAAACCCAAATTTCACTTTGCCGACGTGGCTTTAGTCAACGACGTGAAAGTTGTCTTTGACCCAAGCAAGAACTTCTCGGCCTCGCAGGTGAACGAATCGTACCGGAGAAAGAACTGCGCCACCACGAGCCGCGAAAGCAACACCACCAGATCTTTCCCGGGGCACTGTTTATCGTTCACCGTCGGGCTGTCGGTTTCCCGGCCGTTCGACCAGTACACATTCTGCACCAATTTCTCGCCGTCCGAGCCCACAAACCGGTCCGGCACGAACTTCTCGGCGTCGGCGAAAACCAGCTCGTCTTTCGTGGCGAACGGCTGATATCCGAAGATCATTTCGTCTTTTTTTATGATATAAAATTTATTATCACTGCTTCGGACGATTAGATCCTCTTTGGCCTTCCCGTACTGGAACGCCACGGGCGGCTCGATCCGCAGGGCCTCCCAGACGACGGATTTCGTGAGCGGCATTTTCTCCAGCGCCGCCACGGTTAGATCGCCTTCCGCCGCGACGGCGGCTCGGATTTCCGCCGCCAGCTGGCTGTGCAGGCTCGGCCCGGCCGCGCCGATCCACTTGAAGAGAGCCGGGAAGAAGACCTTGAAGCCGCCGTAGGAGTTGAAGCCGTTGAGGAAAATGATGTTGTGGCAGGCCTCGTCTCTCTGGAGCCCCGCGCTCTCGGCGTCGTCGAGGATGGATCCCAGGTTGTCGTAGAAGGAGTCGTAGATTTTGTCGTAAGCCGATTTCACGATACAGAAGGGGATCGGGAATGTGTGGAGTGCTAAATCCTCGATGAAATTGGGCAGCCATGTGAGTCCTAGAGTAATGAGCGGCGCGAGCTGAGGAACCAGCCATAAATCGAACGTCTTGCTAGCCGTGGCGCCGAGCTTGGTGTCCGCCGGACTCTTGCCGTTACAGTACAGCCGGAATAAAAACTCCATCGCCTTATTGTCATTCAGATCGTTAAAACTGGACTGACCACTCTGCTTCACCTGCAACAATTTTAAATATAATATTATTTAATTGTTTGTAGTAATGATTGAGTTAATAAGTGATTTAATCAAAAAGTAACTTATCACCCGAAGACTTTTAAGCAAAAGGGTTCTCTCAATTCCTTGTTAGGAACAAGTGTTCAGATCATAATCTGTTACAATGTAATATTTGTCCAACTAAAATTTGAATCCATGATATCTTATAAGGAAGAATCACTCTATACCACTAAACACAAATTCATATATTCTAGATTTTTTAGAATACAGGACTGAATTTGGTGTTTTAGACTTTTACTGACCTCAACTTAACAATCTCTTAACGGTCAATTGTCTAACTTTGACTATTTTAAAAAGAAGTGATAGATAAAACAACTACTTGTCTCATTTTATCTGTTCTACTTACTAAGAAAAAGTCATAAAAAATGGGACAAAGAGAATAATAATTTTATGTAGATCCATCATTCTCAAGAAAACACCCATGATAATATTAATTATTACGAGATCAGGCTACTCGTGATTTGAGGGATTATGTAAGTATATATTTATACATATAATCTCACCTGCTCTTCCAAGGAGGTGAACAGATCGGAGTAGACAGTGGTGAACTGGGGAATAACCTTATCCTTCAACTTCGCCAGAGTCGCCAGAAAAAACCCTTTCAAGGTCCCGTGCTTGGGCTCCGACGGGTCAAGAAAAGAGCACATGCGGTAGCCGCCGGTGAACTTAGTGGAAGCCATGTAGGTCCCTTCAAAAAGATCTTTCTTCTCGACCTTTGACACGTCGAAGAGAATGGGGAAGCTAGTGTTGTCGAGAAGTACAATAACTTTCGAGTTTTTCGCCATAAACGGTCCCGGCGGCATGTTGCTCCGGAAAACCGTCGACTGGTACTTATCTTTCCGGCTCTGAAAGAATTCAACCTCACCTTGGTTATAGAAATAGTCGAAGCGGTCTAGGATGGGGCCCAGGAATGGGAGGCCGTAGCTGCCGGGGATATCGACCACCGGAAGGTTGTCGGCGAGGGCCGGATCGAGAGAGGAAGAAGACATTAATGGAGCTGAAGACATTTTTGTGTTTTTTTTTGAGTTTACAACGTTGGTTTTGAATTTTGATGAGGAAGAGCTGTGTCGGGTGTATTTATAGAATAAATAATAATGCGAAGTGACGTTAAAATTAAAAACGTTGATAATTATTATGCCATGTTTGGGCGAATAGCCCTCGCGCGGCACGCGGAGAAACTATTTTAGGACTTTTGTGCAGTCCACATTTATGATTTCCTGGCGAATATTATTGGAGTTGGCAGCCAAATATTGCTCCCTATATATTATTATTATTATTATTATTATTATTATTATTATATCCACCAATAAAATAATAAGTTGTTTAGTGAAGGAGACCCAAAAAAAGGAGAAGAAATTGTAAACATTTAAAGAGTGTGTGTTTCAAGTAATATAGAGTTAATGTCATTTTGGGTCTTCTTAATATATTGATTTTTTTCATGTTCAGTCATAAACTTTCAAATCGATCACTCTTGAAAATATACAATATGTTCGATGATCTTATTCTCGGTGATGTACACAGTTAAATTTACAATAATCATCATTAACATTTTTCCACGAACTAAATGTGAGCATGAGCTCACTATTAGGAGGCTAGCTCTCACTTTATCATAATGGTGCCATTGAATTGAAAGGAACATTTCACCCACTCCACTCCATGCTGCAAATTAATGCTTTATTTTATTTAAAGAAAATATTATAAGATATAATTTTTTAGATTAATTAAAGGATCCATCAATCGATTGAACCAAGCTAAGTATAATTAAATAAATGTTTCAAAATAGATAAATGAGTGGGTAAAATATGATTATCGTATTAAAAAGTTACGATTTAAATTATTGCTAATTATCCTTCTGTTAAACCTGTCGTAAAAGAGATCTGTATTGCCCATGAAGTGATGGAAGTACATGGAGTTTTATTTTTTTAAACTTAACCTGTCACGCAGGAGAGGTGTATTGCCAGTGGTAAAAGTGCATAGAGTTTTTTATTGTATATATAAGTGTCATTATTATAGGCTATTATTATTTAATTAGTATAATGTATATTTATTTATATTGTATATATAATGTCAAATTTTATTTTTAGAAGTGTTTATGCTGCTAATTTGACACAATGTTGTTGCGTTTTTAAATACTATTTTTTTTTACCTTTTCTGGAAAAAGAAAATTCAAAATAAGCAAGGTGTACGTCTCTGAACCATTACATTCCTGTATTGACTTTTCTCTTATACAAGTCAAACAAATTAATAAAAGAATTTGATAGAAAATTTTCATAGAGTCACACTTGTGTGAAACCGTCTCACTGATCCTTATTCGTAAGACGGATCAGATCAATTTGCAAATGTCATACTTATATGCACAAATGTAAATATGCTCAAATATAATATTAATCAATTAATTATTAATAAAATATTTGTTACTTATAAGAAAAAATATAATATACTTTTACATTTTTATATAAAAGTATTACATTTTTCATCAATAGTATTACTTTTTTTTTTTTTGAAAATATCAATAGTATTACTTTTTTCATGATAAATAATGTTGAGAAGTGTTTGTTACTTATAAGAAAAAATACAACACTATTCCTAATTAGTATTACATTCGTGCGTCTAAATATTATATTTTCATCGTAACTCGACCTGAGAGACAGTCTCACACAAATTTTGACAAGTCAATATTATTGTTTGAAAACCTTGACTGTATGCATGATATTCGTTGAACTATTCAAAATAGAAAAGGTATAAAATATGGGTAAATTATTGTCTTTCATCTAGATAATATCATCCTTTCACGGAAACCCTCTAAAGAACGTTTTCGTATTTCATACATGCACGGTCCCTTTTTAAAAACTCATAAAACGAAATGCATTTTAAGAGTCTAATTATATATATAATTAAAAAGGTTTTTTGTTTTTTTAGCATAAAAAAGTATAATTGGGTGGGGGAGCATGACTCTCGTAATCACGCATGAATTTTTTTAATTTGGTTTATGTTTCTTTTACAGACTATTATACATAAGTAATAAGGTTTATTAGTGATTGAAGATTTTTCTTGTCACGTTAAAAAAAAAAAAGTTTTTAGTTTGTATTGTTAACTAGATGGCATCATTTGATGTTATTAACTTTTAAGTTTTGATTCTGATAGTTTGCATGAGAATATTATGTACTCCGTAATTTTTTATTTTATATAATATGATATTATCTGTATGGGTACTAATTATATTGAACAATTGGTGGGCTCCATACATATAGATTAGGTTTGATTTTTAATTTAAAACGTGACATTTGTCCTTTCCCTTTGAAAATCCCCCTTTCCAATTGATTATATATTCTTAAAAAGATCATAGTGCAATATTTAAATTCTTATTTTATCGTACCTAATCCATTATCTTATGCTAGAGTGTTTTCATTAAGGGCTCGATTGGTTCGCGAAAAATATTTGAAGGGAAGTGGAAGTGAAATTCCGTGAAAAAGTAGTTATTAGGAAGATAAATTCTGTTGTTTGGTTGGTGGAAAAGAAGTTGCTCGGAAAATAAATTATGGTGTTTGGTTGGATTTAGAATGGTAAGGAATAATGTGTATAAAGACCTAAATGCCCCTATTATTATTATTATTATTATTATTATTAACCTAAACTAGTAAACCACATGTTTAACCAACAACCCATATTATTCTTATTTCAATTTGGGGCTTATTTCAATTTGGGGCCCAATAATGATAATACAATTAGGTTTCTTCATTTTTGCACTCAAACCCGTTCTCTGGTCGAAGCAGTTGAAGCAGTCAGCAGAGCAAGAGAGCAGAGGCAGGTGAGCCGGCGACTAGCGATGCGGAGGAGGCAGAGGCGCGACGGTGGCAGAGGCGGAGATGCGGAGGCGCAGAGCTGAGGCGGCGACTGGCGAGGCGGGTGCGGCGAGGCGGAGGTGGAGGTAGCCGACAGCAAGGCGGAGGCAGCCGGCAGCGACCGGAAGCGGCGACTGGCGAGTTTCCGAACACAGTGCTGGTGAACATAAAATGTTTGATTATATTTGATTTCGTACAAAAAATGTTTGGAATTGAATTGGTGAACATACACAGCGTTGGTGTGCTGGCTTTCCAATTTCTAAACTTTGGGAGGGAGGAAGAAGAAATGGGAAGAGGATGAAGAAAACATAAGGGCAAAAAGGTCTTGCCAGATCAACTTTTGTTCCCAACAGCAAAGGAAAATAAAATCCAAGGGTCTACCTCTGATTTTGTTTTTCTGTAAAATGAGGAAGTGCTTTTCCATTGGAATTTTAGTTCCAATCAACCAAACATGGGAAGAGAGTAATTTCTTTGAGTTTTAGGAACTCACTTCCCATGGAAAAAGAGTTCCTGTCAACCAAACATGCTCTAACTTCTTGTCAAGTTAGGATTTTCTTTTAACTATAAAATAAATAGGAATACAGGTTTAGGTTCCCGTGTGGCCATGCACCCATTAGGTATAAACACACTATAAAATGTTTGAAAATGTACCATTTGGTGTGGTGCATTTTTAAACACTGCGTGGTGCATTTTTACATATGTAATGGTGAATCTTTACCGATCACATAGAAAACACTGTCTGCATTTGAACAGCATAAAGAGCATGGGATTTGGGCCTTTTGCTATTTGGGCATGCTTCCTCCTAAGGTCGGCAAATTATTGCATGGACCATGGTCCACACAGCTGTGTGGACCAAAAATAAAAAGTACATTTTTATTATACTAAAAGTATATTATTTTTGTACTGAAGGTACATTATTTGATAGTATATATAAAATAATGTACTTTCAGTACTTAAATAATGTACCCTAAAATAATGTACTTTATATACAAAAATAATGTACTTTTAGCATATTAAAAATGTACTTTTTATTTATGGTCCATGCAATAATCGTTGCCTAAGGTCCCTGAGGGCCTAATAACAGGCCTGGGTTGTGCCCTTATACTTCAATCAATAAGTTTAGGTATTTTTATGAAAAGTGACTCTAGTTGATATATCTTTTTTTTTGTTCATCATTTGAAGGGTTTTAAGATTGAGTTTATGATCTCTTATTAAATTGTGTATGAATTACATAATATAACTAATTTAAATAAATATTTGTAATTAATTATTTGCAAGTGCACTAAAAGAACTGTATCAATTATTAAATTAAAATATCATAATATTGAACTTGGTGGCCGGTGGATAGGTGGCCTTGTCTTTATAATCATTCTGCATGTTACTTGCGGTATGTATGCATCATGTGTAGTTATTTTAAATTATTGAAAATTAATAAAATAATAAAATTTTCATTCAATTATTATTTTTAGTAAATCAAGGCCTACATGGCTACAAATATAAGAGATTTGTGGTTTGTGTAGTGTAAAGAAGACACGGTCCCAATTATGCGGAGAAGTTTTGATCAAACGAGAGTAATATCTGTTTCATATTTTTTCAATTTAGAATTAACGCATTACAAAATTTGAGGTGTCATCACACTATATATAGTAGTTGACATTTAAATATAATTCTAATTAATCATAAATTATTTGATTAAATAATGGATATATAGATTCGAAAAAAGTGATCGGTAGGTGAAATATGCTTTTCATATTAGCAATTCATGAGTTTAGTTCTTCCAAAACCCCATTGTGTTCGGTACAGTCTCAAAACTTTTTGAATTATACACAATGCTAGAGCCATTAGTACCCATCGCCATTGGTATCGTAGGTTTTTCTTATAATTATAATACTTCAATATGTTGATTTAATACACCAAATGTTCACTCTTACTCCAAATTCATTGTGCATGCAACTTAGTTGATACTCAAGTAGTAGATTAAGGGTGATGACTCATGATCGAACCCTAACAACCGTATTATAAGAGTTTTACCAAGTAGTGGACTTCTTGTGGGTACCATATACTGTTGGTCCGCTTAAGACGACACTTAGTCATCGTAATTTACCTTTCAGCAATTCTATTTGCCAGAGTTAAGCGGGCTTGGATCGACCATTACTCTATTTTATAGTATATATGTATATTATATATTTTTAAAAATGTACGTGCCAACGGGCCAGATTGGGCCAGCCTGGTCTATGGGCCAAAAAATAAGGTCTGGTCCTATCTGTAGTATAAAACGGGCTAGTCATAGTTTGTCTATTCTAGCAAGTGGTCCGAACTGACCTGGCCCGAACTAATCGGGTCTGGGCTAGATTTTGGACTAATAATCTGTCCGTTTAACTCCTCCTTTTAGAGGTAAGGGATTTTGCCTTTTGAGGGTGTAGAGTTATTTATAAGTTTGGATAAATATTCTATGGGGCTAAGTTAACCAATAGTTCGCAAATGACATGCCTAAATATGTAAACCCATTTATCTTACAGAGTCCAATTAAGCCCAATTGAAAGGATTGAGCTGATTTCTTGGCAATAGTGTTCTTTTGACCGTGTGTTTGGACCAACTAAAATTTGAATAATTTGGCCCATGAAGCGAACCATACCGGCCCAATATATATATATATATATATATATATATATATATATATAAAAGGTTTTAAAGGGTTCTCAACTGGAGACAAATTTTATTGTGGACCATGGTCTATGTAGCAGCAGGGGCCATAAAGCAAAATGGCGCCGTATCATTTTAATTACATTTCAATTTTTGAAAAGAATTACATTTCAATTTTATTTGACAATATTACTTTATTTTTTAGTTTAATTTTCCACACACTAGTTTCATTATAGTAATACTAAAGTAGTTTTTTAATTTCATTTTAACAACACTAAAATATGATTTTAACTCTATTACAGTTTCATTTGACAATTTTATTGGACCATAATTTCATTTTAACAACACTAAAATATGATTTTAACTTTATTACAGTTTCATTTGACAATTTTATTGGATCATGATCCACATATCACTGTATGGACCTGATCATGATCCACTGTATAACAATTGCTAACTGGCTGCATGGTGGACACAATAATAGTCAGTAGTCACCAGAAACCATAATACCCTCTGGTCTTCATTCAATAATATTTTTGGTGTTCCTCAAGCTAGCTCGTACTATCTCATGCATTAGAGATTGAGTTTTGTTCTAGGTTAACTACTTCTTTGATATGATCTATATGTGTATACACACACACACTCTCCCTACATCCCAGACTGGTAATCCATATGCTTCTTCGAATGCATCCTGTTTATAAAGGTAGACTAAAGAATATTTCATCAATAGGTTTAATTAGGAGGCTTAAATAGCCATGCATACAACTGAACCACCAAACTCGATCTATGTTTTAATTTCATTTTACAATTGTTCACGGCGCGTTTTTCATACTTTGAAAACGTTGTATAATTTTTTTTTCTTTATCAACAATGCTTTCAAACACATCCCTCTCAATAAAAGTAACCAAACAATCATTCATCAAGTTACCTCCCATTCGATTGCGAAATTTATTCTTTACTATCTTCAATTCATTACTAAAAAAAAAACTCTGTCAACACATACAATTGTCACCGATAATATTAAAGCTAATTTCACAAGTAAAAGACTAAGGGATATGCATTATTTTTCTGTCTCCACTAGTTTTTCAACAAGAGAACCAACCTCTTGGATATTGGAAATGCACAATTAGGGCGCACATTAATAAGGATATTATAGCGTTTATAAGTGAAAATGTAATACTTTTGATGAAAAAAGTAATACTTTTACTTCAAATTGTAAAAGTATTACCTTTGTACTATAAAGTATTACATTTTCTTTTATAAGTAACAACACTTTATTCCTAATTAGTATTACATTTGCCCATAACCCGACCCGACATGTCACAAATAAGGATATGTGAGACAGTCTCACACAAACGTGATAAAAAAAGGGGGGGGGGGGGGGGGAATGTAATTTTTTTCAATGTTCAATTCGTTAATTTATGTTTACAATCAGTAAATAAGAGTAATTATATTACCAAAAATGAAAACTCTAGACTTGTGATGCTCTTATAGCCACGCAAATCACAAGTATATATTTCACTGTTTGTAACGCAATGGCCCGACGCAATCATTCCAATTGAACCTTAACACATGGTCGGGGGATTAGCTTGTCGGACTAGATAAACTGTTCAATCCGATTAAAGGACTAGAATATTTTGAGAAATTCTAAACATGTTAAGACTCCATCAAGTGGTCCTCTTTTAAAGATTTCCTAGAGAAAATTAACCGCATAATGTACTTTAACAACTTGTCAGCAAACCCCCAAACACTTTACATTAGTGCCCAACACCATTATAAGATTTCGTATTAAACAATCTAGGACTTCATCTGTACACCATAAGAATAAGTGATCCTTAAAAACGCACGACACTCATATTATAGTAAAGTTAACAGTCGAAATCAAACAGTGTAATCACTGTCGGATTAATGATCCTAGGTTACATAGAATTTCGATTTTTCCGTGCATTGTGGAAAGGGGAAGGCCCCATCCACTACAACATGCTATGGCCGCCATTGTAATGCAGTACAGTTGTGCGAGATGGACTGCGGCCATTTGTATAGCCCCACCACCACTCACCCCCTTGACCATATCTCACAATTGAGTTGTGCATACCACGCAAGTGATAAAATGATGACATTGATTGTTTGTTTACCTTCAATCCTTTTACTTCAGGTGCTGACTAAACATGAAGACAAATAGATAATGACAAGATGGAATTGAATGATGTAACTAGCTTGGAGTGATAATGGTTGGAGTAATGCCGAGTAATTGAATCTAGCTCAAAAAATTCTGATAGGTAATTCTAAATCATATATTATATTTGAGTTTTTGAATGAATACTAGTGTGTGGGTGTAATTTGGGAAACGATGATATAATACTTGTCACACGTTCAGTTCGGGGAAAGTAACCATGAAAACTTGATACCTCAAAGTGTGTGGGTGCATAGTTTGACATAGACTAAACAACTTTAGAGACAAATTTCAAGTACCCTATACCTACCAATGTACTAATAGTGTCAGACTGATTTTGGGATTGGTTCAAGTACTTTGACGGTAGTGACAAATGAGTGTAAGGTGGCGGTGGACATGTATCAGCTGTGAGCCTGTAAGTATTTTTTCACATAATATGATATACTATATTGCATTATTAAGCCGCTGTATGTGGAAATAAATGATTAAGTCAATTTAGTCAGTTAGATAATTTAGAATATTCAATTTGACTTTAACTGAATATCTGACAGGTAGGTTATTTTATTTTATTTTATTTTATTTTTAAAGTAATATAGTCCTCACAGCTCTTGCACTTAGAGTACATACACCATCTAGTATTCACGAGAGAAGTGGTAGACAAAAAACACTAACCTTATCCTATAGGTTTACCGTTCCAACATGAAATTCCAGCAGTGGAGAGAGATATTCAGATGATTCTAAAACTTTCATTGTTATGAGGTCAAGTTCCTCATGATTCAAGTTTCCTTCAATTTATGTTAGTTTATAATAGTATCTAACATGAGCAACACCCATATATCATAGAAATTTGAGATGAATAGTAGGGTGATGGTTCAATGCACAGAAATGTATTGAGTCTTGAAGTTAGGGTTTATGATATAATTTGATGAATTTAGAACTCTAAAAAGTTTAAAAAAATAAATAAATAAAATTTGAGACCACTACAGTTTAAATGATTATATTCTAGTAAAATAGTGTTCTAGAGTGTCTTAATACTATTATATTTGTGCATGAAATCCGTTTTGCAACGCGACAAAGCTAGGGGGTCCGACCACATTATTGGAATTGAAGGAATTGAAATATCTACTTGTAGTGTACTGAAATTGTGGCATCTACATATATGTTTAAGAATCTATGAATGATGGCACCAACTTTATTATATTTATATAATATCTTAATTAACAAAATGGTATTTTATATGCATGCATGCATGCATGGCAAATGGCAAGTTGGCAAATTTTCGTGTCTTTTCAGGTATACAAAAGGAGCCAAGCACGTACTGTTTCATGTCTGCAGTTGTTGTTGTATGTATTTGGTTCTGTCATCTCTTCTTCAGTCTTTGCATTATTCCTTCAAGATATATATATATATATATATATCGATACAATCATATCAAGATGATGTTGTTGGTACTATAGATGCAATAACACTATACAAATAGTCAATCCCGGACTCTAGAAAGACTTGACTGAGTGGTGAAACATAATTCTTGATATATAGAATGAGAGCTTTTACTCTCTTAGCTCCCATCGACCAAGGTTCATATTGTATTGAACCCTGATACAAAAATTCGTTACCTTCATTATGTACCACCAGTTAACTGTTTCTGTACATGTAAACAAATAACTTGATAATTGCTGACACATAATATGATAGCTACATGTACAGAAACTGTCAACTGTAAGTACGGAATGTGTCACCTAAATTGAAGGTTATTTTTAGACTAGGGTTTACAATGCAAGATAGACCCTGATTATCCATGGTATAAGTTGCCGGGAGTAGAAGGGGTAAGTCATGATTATGTACATTAAATAAATGGATAGATAATATCGAATCTTAAATAATTTTGATCATATTAAAACTAATAACTCCTTCATTGTCATTGAAGTAGATGCAATACAATATTATATTATTATATATGTGGCAAGCTTCTCCCATCCATATGAATATATGATAATGTCCATGGCTCCAACTCTCCAAGTGGCATAGTGTATATATGTGGTGTTTCATTTTCCAAGTCTTAAACTTTACTTTACAGGCGCACTATGTAATGGAATGTAACACTTTTTAGCTTTCATCTTCAATGATTTTGTCTAGAAAATTCTTCCCTTCTTTGAATAAATAAATGTGTCGGCGTGAACAGACTAATATCATCCGTCCATTTAAAATAATTAAGCATCGGAAATTAAGGAAAGAAAGTGGTGGTATTTCTGTAATTACAATGTCGATCTCATTGCAGACTAACATTGCACTCATGATCTATAATAATGCTCGTACTCACATGCATACACTATTAGTTATCCGCGAATGCACTATTAAGTGTTTTCAAAATGCACCGCCGTATTTAATGGAATGTCGCTACATTTTTTCTTAATTTTTATTCTTTGATCATTCTAAATGGGCGAATATATTAATCCATGTATTTTCACAGGACTACTAGTCTTATGAGAGTCCCGATCCCATATATGTGTGTGTACCCGGGTACATACAATGTTTCATTTTCCAAGCCATAAACTTTATAGGCGCACTATGTAATGGAATGTTACTCTTTATGGCCTTCATCTTCAACGGTTTGGTCTAGAAAATTCTTCCCTTCTTCAAACACTAAAACATAGAGAGAAATTGGGAGTGTGGGAACGATGCTTAGGTGATAACACAAAAGTTTATCATACAAAAAAAATTAATTTAAAAATGCATTCGATATTAAGTTGTACTTTTACATATCATAAGATAGTGCACAATAGTTAAGTACACTTTTATATATTACTTTTTAGTTTTGTAAGTGTACATTTTCATATTTGCAGCTAACAAGTGCGGGGTTTTCTCATTTTCATGCACTATGTATATTTAGTGTTTACTTATTCATTTTACTAAAGTAAACTAAAAATAAAATAAAATAACAACCGTTAATTGCATATAAGAGGTAAACTGCACTAGAAAGAACTTGTGCGATAGACTAATACGAGATTTGAGAATCATATTCCGCATACTTTGCTTCCCCTCTTGGGGCAAGAATTATATTATAACCTTTAGTTTTGCTTCTTCAATGCCGGCAAGTTAAAATAAGTAGCCAGGAGATCATCAGCATGAATATATATAATCGATTTTTCTAACGTAAGAAATCATATGAGTAACGTACGTAAACTATGTTGCAGACGACGTGTTAGATAACCGGCCGGGAGACATGTCTGCATACAATCCACTTCCATTTTTATATACGAGATGCATTATAAGAAGCAAAAGCAACACTTAATTAATAATTATTATGCATTACATATGGTGTCTCTTAATTAATATTATTTTCCTTTCTTGTTTAATATAATCACAACCACTAGTACTCTTTGTTTATTGGCATATGGCGTCAGCTGCACTATTGGTTTTCTAGAATACGGCAACTAATCAGGTTAAATTTGCATTGCTCATACAAAGTTTGACTTAGTCAAAAAAAGTCTGTCCAAGAATCGTATCACACATTGTGATTCTAGATGTCAAAGAATCACAACGAGATAAATTATGTTACTCATAACTGATTGGCTCAAACCAAGAAAGATAGGAGTCCAACTTATAACCTAAAATTACGTAGTACAGTCAAGAAGCGAGGCTTATCCAAATCACTTTAACATATAGTAGCTGCTGTTGAGTGTTATATTGAGTATTGGGTGCCCCCTATGCTGAAGGGTTAAGACCCTTATATAGGTGCATGCCCTGATCTTTTAGGAATAAAATAGTTTTTAAGGAACACTCGACACTGATCCGATACTAAGCAAATGCACCGAACGTATAAGGAAGTAGACCTGGAGAATAATCCCTATCAGAAACAATCAAAGAAGCAAACTAAACAAAACATGGTAAGCTGTCAATCTATGATATGATAGACCTCAAAATGACCATTGGGTTCACATATATCATCATCTAATCTACAAGAAGTATTTGGAACCTGCTAAAGCTACTAGAAAGGAATAAAAATATCTTCTCAAAATAAAAATATCTTTGTTAAATTTAATTAATATAATAACCTAGCTAATACTATCACTCACTGATGAGTCACTGCACCTACCAGCAGAAAATCTTGAAAAAGTTTATTCCTATAAATGCAGAAGACATGTATTGGTGCTGACTGCTGACTTGCCACTTTTCTCAGAGCATGCTTATATTATAGTTACCTTGCAAGCAAGTAACCTATCATGATTGCTAATAAAATAATCTATATTAATAATATTTGCATTAACATTTTATCTTATCTTATATATAATTGGGGAACCTACAAGAGATGTTGGACCGCTACCCAACAGCTGGTGCAGCACGTATCACAAATATATGTTATTATATTAGTGAATAATACATACAACAAAAACTCTGTTTTTTTTTTCTTTTTACTTTTTAATTTTTTTATTATATATGGTGATATGTTCTGATTGTTTAAAAAAGTAGATTATAGTTTTTATTCATTTTATTTACTTCCTCAAGATACTTAATCGAAACCCTAAAAAAAGTAGTCGAGTGGATATAGTATGACTCTTGGTAACACCCTATCGGTCAAATTCATTGCAAACGAAAATTTTTACTGATCAGATCAGAAGTCTACTTATCATTTTCTTACTAACTTTTTAGCAATAGGACGACTCTCTAGCCTACTTCTTTTCTTGTACCAAAACAGTACTATACAAATTGACTAGGGTGCATTAGGTTTTTTGACACATGCATCAAAAGAGATTATGAGACTTCATTATTTGAGAAAACGTAACAAAAATGTTAATGTCAACCTTCATTAATTTCTGTCAAGTTGTTTTCATGCAAGAAAATTCTTGTTTAAAATGATGCTTTTTGATTGATAGTTTTTGAGCGTGGTCCTTGGGATTGAACCAACATTTGTGGTGGACTGAATGACGCATAGCATGCAACAGCTTTGAGTGTCTTGAAAATAGTTATACCATAGACCCGAGTCTAAATTTCAAGGTGAATCCAACACAATTTACATACTGAATATTCGCAATTTACATACTGACAAATTGTAAACATTCAGTATGTAAATTGTGTATTTTGAATTCGAATCTGTCTTGCAAAGTAGATTCAAATCTACAGATAATAATTTGACGTGTCATGAGACTCTGCGAGCGTAGCCCAAGGGTGTGGTTCCTAGGCTTGGGACAACAAAAGGGGCACACAAAACGAGACACAACAAGAACTTGGAATGGATATTGGGAGTCTAGCCCAAGGGTGTTAATCCTGGGTTTGAGGCGAGATCCTACCCCGAGGGCACAATCATTGCTGTCGAACGGAGGCCATTGAATGATTAAGTCTAACAATTTGTGGTTAGGAGATTGTTGGGCGTTAGTCGGTGAAGAGTTAAGTTCAGTATCTTACATCTCGAATATATAATGGTAGTATGAGAAAATAAAGTTACACAGCTTTCATTATAAACTAAGTTTTGACGTAATAATAAGCGTTTGATAGTAACAAGTAATTCTGTGTCATACACCCGTACTTCCGTGCGCCTATTACAAAGCATCTTGCACAAACTTTGCTTTTCCCAAAGCTCTCCAGTCTCCTATTCCTCGTAGCCGATAGGGTTAGTTAGTTTTCTGGTACACAAGGGCCAGGTGTTGGAAATCTGCAACTTCCTCAGGGCCAAACCCTCACGGAATTTTAAATACCGTGAACCTAGATAGGTGCCAGATGGCAAGAATCTGCCCAACACCGACGTAATGATGACGCGATCATGACTTGGGCAACAAGCGTGGCAGAGTATGATTGGAAGAGATTTCCACGTGGCGGGCTTCAATTGGCCAAGTAGTGCGGTCCGTTTGGCTACTGGCTGGGACCTGCAGGCACTTTACGTGGCGGCTTGGATTCGCCGAGTCAACGTCACTGTCTCATGCTGTTTATCACTATTGTCTGTGAATTTAACACGTAGGTGGCTGTAGATGATGGACCGTTGAAAATGTGAAAAATCTTGCTAATTATAAGTAAATTAAGGTGTTGTGCTGTAATTATATTTTGTATTCTATAACATTTTACTACTTTGTTATAACATTTAAAGTAAAGTAAAAAAAAATAGAATTATTGAACAAATAATAATATAATATTGTAAGTGATAGTAAAAATTTGATGGGAGTAAGGATTTCTCTTTATTTATATAGTACAACCGAGATGATATATGTGGTAGTGATGAGATATATGGAGCTTATATGACAATGTTTGACTTTTTTGGACCCCAACAGTGTGGTTCCCCGCCTTTGAGGTTGAAAAGTAGTGGATTTTACTTTGATGAACAAACAGCACGTGAAACGTCCTTTCAGTCGTCACACTAGTTTGAATCTCTTCAGCACCAACACATGGTGCAACCGACCTGATTGACTTATAAGTGAGTGCCACATGCCCTTTGTCAACGAGGTTTTTGGCATGTGTTCCCTAACCCAATGCTATAAACGCCAACTTCTTTCACAATAAAATGGACTTATTGAAAGTGTTCTAACTCCTCCTTAACTCCAATGGAACTTTTTTTTTAATTTGTACTAAAAATCACACATATATATAAAATATTATCCTATGTTTACAATTATCCATTTGATCTAAACGCATTAACCTAAGATAATTAGCATTATCAGATAGGTTTATTTACGAGAGAATGGTCGACCAAGGGGGCAAAAAAACTCATGCTATATCTAAGCTATACAAAGTATATGGCAGATGTACTATGAGATTAGTCGATTGACATAGCGAGTCTTAATTGGTGGACGTGATTGATTGGGGATCAAGTGTGTGCGTCAATACTATTAGATAGTTATCACAACCTAATTTAAAAGCATGATCACCAAAGACCTTGTGGTCTAGTGGCACTCGGTATCCCAGAAAACACTCTCCCATGGATGATGGGAGTGGGTTCAAGCCAGATATTACATTATAACATAGTCAACATAGTCATGAGTAGTACTCGCAACAAATAAAAAAGCATGATTGGCATAAGTCAACATAATTAGACTCTTGTTTAGCGACTTGGATTTTTTTTTTTAGGCATGACTCACTAAATTAAATTTACTATTTCAGGTATTAAATTTGTTGAGCTCGGTTATAAATTTATAATCCTATCAAGGCTATCAATAATATACATACATGAAATAGTATATATATGATGTAGAATTTTTATAATAATACCTATTACCGGCCTAGTTAATTAAATGTGTACGAAAAATTATTACACACCAAATATTAAATCTTCTAATTATTTCACATTTTTCATTATGTGTACTGAAATTGTCAGTGCGTTCTTCTGCGCTGGTGCTTATATATACGCCCCCATCTCCACAGCCACCTTCAACCCTCGAAATATATTCTCCGGCAAAACTTCCGATCCCAACTGCCTTTCTATACCCTCATTCACTATTCAAAAACCGCATTAATGGCAAAGAGAAAGAACAAAGGTCTAACGTTGTTGTTGTCGGAGCGAAGCATGCATAGCGGCGGCCATGTCCGTTCAAGGTCATGCGCTCTACCCCACTTCCACCACTTCGACTTCCCGGCCGGAAACAAAGACGATTCATCGTCGCCTAGTTCCGGCAACAACTCCTTAACTTCCAGCCCGTCCCGCAGCTTCAACAACAGCAACGGAAACTTCTCTGGCGGGAGTCCTAACAGCGACGAGTTTTCCCCCGGCGGGAACTTCTCCGTCGGCTCCCCATACGTCAGGTCCCCGTGGGTTCACCACCGCCGTGTCCGCTCGCCCCGGGACGAAACCAATGAAAACCTAACTAATTCCCGTAAAACACGGAACGGCCTCATCGGATCGCTTGTCCGAGAAGAAGGGCATGTTTATTCCTTAGCGGCTGCGGGCGAGCTTTTATACACCGGGTCGGATAGCAAGAATATTCGGGTTTGGAAAAACTCGAAGGAATACGCGGGGTTTAAGTCGAGCAGCGGGCTGGTTAAAGCCATTGTTGTGTTCGGTGATAAGATTTTCACCGGCCACCAAGACGGCAAGATAAGAATCTGGAAATTCTTGGGAGATGAGAAGAAAGCGTATAAGCGGCATGGGAGTTTACCCACCACGAAAGATTACTTCAAAACCGCCATTAACCCGAAAGCTTACGTGGAAGTTCGGCCAAAAAAGAACGTTCCATGGCTGAAGCATTACGACGCCGTTTCGTGCATGAGCTTGGATGAGGAACGGGGTTTACTGTACTCCGGTTCTTGGGATAAAACGTTGAAGGTCTGGAGATTATCCGATTCCAAATGCGTTGAATCTATCATGGCCCACGACGACGCGATAAACGCGGTGGCGGTCGGGTTCGACGGGCTGGTCTTCACGGGCTCGGCCGACGGGACCGTGAAAGCGTGGAGGCGGGAAATGACGGGCCCGTCCGGCCCGACTACAAAGCACGTGCTGGTAGACGTTTTATTGAAGCAGGACAATGCGGTGACGTCACTGGCGGTCAATGCCCGGGCGTTGACCGTCTACGGCGGGTCGTCCGACGGGCTGGTGAATTTCTGGGAGCTGGAGAAGGGCGTGATGGTGTTCGGAGGGGTTCTCCGGGGCCACAAACTCGCCGTGCTCTGCCTCGCCGCCGCCGGGAACCTAGTGCTGAGCGGATCGGCGGACAAGAGTATCTGCGTCTGGAGGAGAGACGATGGTGGGGTCCACACGTGCGTCTCGGTGCTGACGGGTCATAGCGGCCCCGTGAAATGCTTGGCCGTTGAAGAGGATCACGGCGGCGACGGTGATTACAGCTACGATGATGATCAGCCGTTGAAAAAAGGTGATCGACGGTGGAGAGTGTACAGTGGGAGTCTAGACAAGTCGGTGAAGATTTGGAGGGTGCCGGAACACGCACCGGATTATTAGAAAGTTTATGTATGTATGTGAGTTTTTGCATTGGGAGGTTTTGGTTTTAATCGCCTGAAAAATAACTGTAAAACCCAACATAACAGTTATTTTCGGTTGTTTTGGGTTTGTAACTACTGCTGGTTGTTAGTAACGGTAAAAACTAATCAACCAGTCAAATATTAGCCGTTTATGTATAATGCATGAAAATTTAAATCAATGTTGGGTGGATTGTTTGTAAGAGAGATTTTGTAATTATAATATCTTATTTCAATTCTCTCTTCTTTTTTTTTTTTTTCATTTTCTCAAATTTTCATTGTTTTTTTCTTTGTTTGGATAGCGAGTTAAATCTGCCATCACAACCTTAGGGTGCGTGGGTCTGCCTTGGGTGAACCTATTCTTGAATAACTTGTGAGACAGGCTGAAGAGGGTGATAGCAAAAAATTGAACTGATGACCTTATGGTACAAGGATATGCTCGACCAATAAACATATCCATAGTTTCATCCTCCTTTATTCCTTTTCGATAGGTGGAGTCCAAGAGGCTATCCGGTTGCCTAGTGTGGATTCAAAATGTGGAGGAAATAAAATTATGCATTTTGTACCCGCCAGTCATATTTTTTAATGTAGTGATAATGCTAAATTCATGTGTAGTTAATGTCCAACCGGTGACGCTTGATTTAGACACTTTTTTTTATTAAATAAATATTTTTTCTAATTAGTTAACACACCCAATCTATTAACCAAACTAACTATACTTCGTGTTAATAACCCAATCAACTCCTTAATGTACTTTTGCTCCTATCATTTACAATATTTTATGGGATACTATAGTCTATAAAAGAAGAATCAATGCACTTATTTATCTAATAATTAAGAAAATATCATAGAAAAATATCCTTAAGTATCCATGCAACTTGAACTTTTTTGTAAATTAAAGGAAGGAAAAGAGGAAAGCAATGTAATTATGTGATATCATTTTCTTATTCAATCTCACGTTCGGTCTTCACAGGTAAGCTGCTGTGCCAAACCTAGTTGAAGTCAAAACATCGTATATATGAATGCAATGTTGGAGGCTCAAAGATTGCCATTTGGCAAGAAGTGAAAGAGGGATTGTTATGCCGTGGACCCAGGTCCACCTTGCAAGGTGGACCTGGGTCTACATTCACATACATTATACTCTACATTCACATACACTACACTGTACTTTTACACTTTGTAAACTCTACATTCACACATTACAGGATTATATGTTTAGTAACTATATTACCACTGTTATGCATTCATACATTCAAAACTCTATATTCACAGGTCCTGTACTCTATATTAACAACTTAAGAACTCCACATTCACACATTACAAGGCTACAAGTTGCTAGAACTTCTTAACTCTATTACAGATTCACACATGCATAACTCTACATTCACGATTTCTATACTCTACATTCACACTTTGAAACCTTTACATTCACACATTTCTAGGCAACTCTACATTCACACAATCATAAGTCTACATTCACGATTTCTATACTCTACATTCACACTTTGAAACCTCTACATTCACACATTTTTGGACAACTATAATTCAGCAATGTGTTTACTAATTTTTTTTTTTTAAAAAAAAAAAAAAAAAAAGACAAAACGACGTAGTTTTGGACCCAGGTCCACCTTGCAAGGTGGACCTGGGTCCACGGCATAATTTGCCGTGAAAGAGATGTTGGTCGGTGTATATATTTCTAGTTTTGGGCCATGCTCTTTGCATTTATAGGGTTACCGGGCTTTGCCCCGGCCCTTTTGTCAACTATGATGACCCACAACAACCCACCCCAATTTCACCATGCATGGATGCAGCCACCCGGCCCGGCCCAACAACTATATATACACAATATCCCTTTCAATTACCCCATCAAGTATACCAAATATTTATTAAATCAAATTTTGCACAATCAACCCATAACTTTCAGCAATATGACCAATTAGTGAGACAAATTCAAACTTTCATGAACCCCAATTTGGGCTCTCATATTACTTTTTTGGTCGAGCCACGGAGTTCCTACAAGCCCTAATCGTAGGAAACACATTTAAATTCATAACATTCTCATACTAATCCCCGTTCGTAATGGTCGGTCCAATTAAGGAGTAAAGTGCTGATTAAATTAATTTTTTCATATAAAAGGGAGTTCAAATTTCTAACCTCTCTTGAGAGATAAGAGTACACGGCCACTCATGCCAACCAAGCTGGTTATCTCTCATATTACTTTCTAAACAAGAATTTATAGGAAATTAAACTCTAGTAAACCGGGTTAGAAAAATAGGTCATTTGTCACGAAAGAAATGACCAAGTAAATTGAATATAATTCTTATATGCAAAGGTTTCTTGCTAAGGCCTTTTTAATCGAGTCTATTGTGAAGTTATTTGGTCGCGAGTTTACTTGTCACCCCAAAAATGGGGTTAATTCCAAGTCCTCCCACAGAGTCAAAGTCTTCATTTTTATATACATGTATTTGTAAGACTGCAAGCTCTATAGATCCTGCAAATTCCACTGCCCAATTAAGTTCAAGTAGTAGTGAGCAAAAAAGAAGTGATTTGCAGAAGTGGGTCGAGAGCATTATGGGTTCAACAATCGCAGAAAATCTCGCAGAGGTTTTGAGAATCCAAGAATTCGTTGACGACAGTATGTTCCAAGAAAACAAACCCCTTGTAAATTCCCCTACAGACAGCGACGATGAAGAAAAAGAAAAAGAAGAAGAAACTTTCCCAGAAAAGCCAGCAGTCTTAACCGAATCAAACAAGTGTTTTCGATGTGGTACGAGGAACATGTTCATGAAAAAGGAAGCCTGCATAGTTTGCTGCGCAAAGTACTGCAAAATCTGCGTGCTGGGAGCGATGGGTTCAATGCCGGAAGGGAGAAAATGCATCGATTGTATTGGCTGTCGAATCAATGAAACCATGCGTGATTCACTGGGGAAGTGTAGTAGTTCTGGGGCGCTTAAGAGCTTGATCTCCGATCAGGAAGTTAAGTTGATTATGGCGTCGGAGATATCATGTAAAGCTAATCAACTCCCTTCCAGTGTTGTTTGTGTGAACGGAAAACGTCTTTCCGGCGGAGAATTGGCCGTCCTGCAAAGCTGCCCACACCCGCCGAAGAAGATGAAGCCCGGGAGGTACTGGTACGATAAGGTGTCTGGATTTTGGGGAAAGGTGAGAATTGGAATCTGCTTGTTTCTCTATTATACATAAATATATATTATTGTAAATGGAGAGACCCGCGGCTAGGAATCTAGGATTCATGCAACCCTAGTTCGTTCCACGCCTATTGGTAGGTCTGGCAGACTTTTTGTGTGTGTGTATATATATATATATATATATATAGCCTTCGAATCTCGCACCGGCTAATTCGTGCCGATCGCGAGCCATAGTGGTTCAGGCCTATTAGGCTCGCTCTTTCACAGGCTAAATTTTTTGTAGTCCTAACCTGTCCAACTGCGGTGCGGCAAGCCTGTGTCTATTTGCTAGCTGTCTGTTTGTGTTTCTTGGGGTTTTTCATTTCCTGATCATCTTTAATTATTCCAAATTAGTCAGAAGATTGACTTGTAACTACAAAGTTATAAGTTGAACTAGTGATTTATTACTCTTTTTTGATTAGTTTAAGCTGACCAATTCTGGACTGTCAAAATTACTTTAATTCCTTATTATGATCCTTTACTGATTAGAGTTACAAAAGTCGTTTATCCACACACACCTTCAAATAGTAGTTGCTGACATTTTTTATTTTTTGTTTTCAAATTAATAACCATGCCATTTGATTCGTGGTTTGGTTAAACAGGAGGGCCGGAAACCATGTCAAATTATTAGTCCCCAGCTAACGGTTGGTGATACGATCAAGAGAGATGCCAGCAACGGGAACACAGATGTATTCATAAATAATCGAGAGATTACAAAATCAGAGCTATTTATGTTGAAGGTTAATTTGTGTGCTATATATGTGTAAACAAATTCTCTAAGCATACACGAAATCTCCAAGTGTAGGGTTCTCAGGGCTTTGTGAACTCGTTGCAGGTGATAGGAATCCATTGTGAATGGAGCATTCACTTCTGGCTGAGTGCTGATGGGGCTTATCAGCAAGAGGGTATGAACAATGTGATGGGGAAACTTTGGGAAAAGGTTATTTATCTTTTTCTATTCACCATTATCCATTATTCTACCCGGATAAACAAAAATACGACGAGTTAATAAGCGACAGAATGAATTTCATGGCAAAACCTGCAGCACGGAATTTGACCGTTTATTCCGTCGCGAATCACAATTTTTCTTGCAGTGCTTTCAATACAATTATGTTTAATTTGAATCTGATGATGAGAATATTTTGCAGGCTGGAGTAAAGCTAGTTTGTACTGCTTTGTCACTGCCAACTCCACCTCCACCCAATTAATCCTGCAAATTCTTGCGCACGGGAAATGGATGTTTGGGCAGATAATACTCGTCTACGTGTTGTCTCGACTTAATCTTAAATTCTTTTTATGTTTTCCGTGTTGACACTGAAAATTTGCAAAATGTTGTTATTTTTTTAATATTAGTATATTTAAATGTATTTGGATAATATTGATATTATCTAATTTGTTAATTAGATAATATCAAAAGAGTTTGAATTTATCAAAACTCTTTATATTAGAGAATTAGAGATCATGATCATGAAAATAAAAGCCTCATGACCTTGAAAGTCCAAATGTCATGAAAGTCCAAAGCTCCTCCATGCCTATCATATTGATCAAAATCTCCAAGCCATTTGAACCCGAAGACCCTTCAGAAGAACAAACATATAAGTTCTTCTTTAAAGATCAAGCCACTAGAGATCCGGGGGCCTTCAATGGAACGTCAAGACATCAATTGAAGAATAAAGGATCATCCAGAGATATTGTACCAACATCCATATTGATACATATTTTAACATAAATGTTGAATCCCATATATATATTCAAAATTTATTTGTTTACATTCCGTTCCAATGAATCAAAATACTTTGTTTGTGTTCTTCTTATGTTTTTCGTTCCAATGAATAAAAAAAACTTTGCTTGTGTTTCCCAAATGATTTAAATCAAATCCTCTTTTAATGATGGTCTAACTTGAGAGCACCTCTAACTAACTACTTAGTAAAAGAGATACATATGTAATGAAGATATTGAAAACAATCAAATAATAATGACCCAAGGATTAAGGTGGGCGATTTGGACCACCCGAATCAAGGTGGATGATTGGGACCAAGTTAGGTGGCCCAGGCTCAAGCCAACCCTGGACGATTAACCATTCCTGACCTGGAGCCCGCATCAAGGTCAGGAATGCACACAATGGCGGGTTTTGACCTATTCTTTCAACTCACTGCGTGGGCCTTGACTTGGTCCCACGGCTCACCATTATTTTAGAAAATTTGTTGGACTAATTCCTTATATAAATAGTCATTATTGTCTTAGCCTAGACAAGAAACCTCATTCTTATACGATATCTTTTGTAATATTTTTACATCAATCCAAATAATGTTACTACAATATTTTTTCTTTACCACTTTACCCCTTATTTTATATTTACGCAAACTTAATTATTGATTCATACATACTTCACGTCAATTTGTTCCATCAATATGATTATGGGTAATGTTTTTACTAGGGTTGTTATGCCGTGGACCTGGGTTTACATTCACATACACTATACTCTACATTCACAATTTGTAAACTCCACATTTTGTTTAGTAACTATATTACTGTTATGCATTCACACATTCAAAACTCTATATTCACAGGTCCTATATTCCATATTTACAACTTGAGAACTCCACATTCACACATTACAGGGCTACAAGTTGCTAGAACTTCTTAACTCTATTACAGATTCACACATGCATAACTCTACATTCACGATTTCTATACTCCATATTCGCAATTTGAAACCCCCACATTCACACATTTCTGGGCAACTCTACATTCACACAATCATAAATCTACATTCACGATTTCTATACTCTACATTCACACTTTGAAACCTCTACATTCACACATTTTTGGACAACTCTATATTTAGCAGAAAAAAAGAAACAAAAACGACGTATTTTATATTTACAACACAAAACACAATTACTAAGTTATTGTTTCAGGTACATAATTTATATTTTTAAGATACAGAATTTCATAATACAAACAAGGCACAATAACTCACAACATAAGACACATGCACATACACATACATTAACGTTCATAGTGCATTGTAAACTCTAATCCATAGTATAAGAATTGTCACTCAACTAACTACTTAAGCCCAAAGACCTTAAACTAGTTTTACCAAAATGTTTAATAATGCACATGCATGAACCCAAACTAACCTTAATTACGACAAGATATAAAATACAGGTCAAATAATTGCAACATTTGACATTTGACTAATGTTTATTGGGTGGTAGAATGTAGTGGTTGGTTTTTAGTATTTAGAAGCCACATATTTGGTTTTACAATATATAAAAGCTTATGTTATATCAATTTAACTACTATACCTTCCCCTCAATATTAGTTGAGTGGTCACTAATTTGAGACTGACCAATCATCACACCATATGTTTTGAGACTGACCAATCAAATCTTGTTTATAAATTTATCTAAAATTAGTTAGTAGTACTAGAAAAATCAATTAATTGACTTACGTTGCTATTTGTTGAGTTATATGACTGTATCATTATTAATATGAAAAAACAAATTTAGAAGTAGATTAGATTATTTGACTCGAAAATCACAAATTTATCGAAATTATCATCTCTCCCTCTCATTGAGTCACCTTGAATTGACAAAATGTTTTCATTCAATTTAATTATCTTCATTTTTAACTATTTAGTGTATTAAAAAAAAACATTTAATGAAGTTATAATAACAGCAGACCAAAGACCTGAAGGTCCGACCAGCTTGCCGGGTCAAACACGTGATGGCTTAAATTATAAACCCTAATCAATTAAAATTAATTATTACTCGGAAAATCCCAAACGCAATCCAAGGGGCAATCAGATTCTAAACTTCCACTGACATTCAAGTACCTGTAACCACGAAGCGCCAAATTTCATAGCTTTAACTGTTGTACTTTTGGGACAATCTTACCCCTGCCGTTCCACAATATTACGCAAATGTCCCCGTTTAGACGGATTCAAACTTCCCAGAGTCCACTCTCAATTCTCATCATCCTTCCCTCACTTTCCAACTGAAAATTTCCAAGAAATTTTAAGCAACCGCGTGGAGTTGATCAAAAAGCCAAAATTGGGTCTTTGAAATTGTGATGGTCCTTGGAGAAGAAACGGTCAGTCTTCGTCGAAATTCCCAAAGTCTTCATTTTTACTGGTAAGACTGTAGCAGAGACCATCTTCCAATTTTGCCTTAAAAACTCAGAACTACGGTTTCACATTTCACTTCATTCCACTGAATAAGATGAATTAGTCACTGTAGAAGATTGAAAAATCCAGGCCATATAAATCTGGGTTCTTCAGATTTTCAGGTTTTAGAGGTTCCTGTGGGGGTAGGGAGCTGAAAGTTCCTATCTTTATGAGTTGTAAGCTGGGGAAGAGGTTTGGGTTTTGATTTTTTAAGTATTTAAATTTAGATTTTGGGGGCTCTGAAGTAGAGAATTAGAAATGTTTTGATTGGAGTTTAGCTGAGTGATATAGAAAAATTTTGGGTTTTGAGTTTTGAGTTTTTGTTTGAAATTATGCTTGCAAGGGGGTTGTGAGTTTTGATTTGTTAGTGGGACTGTGTTTTCAGGAATCTGGATTGAGTGTGGAAAGATGGCTAGTATTTTGAAGAGTATATTCCCAGTTTCATCATCCAAGAAAGATGATCAGGATGATTTTGATGTGGAGTACTCTATTGCGGTGGAGTATAGTGGTCCTGCGGTGAGTTATGATATTCCCCAGGTGGTTCCGGTTGATTTTCACCGGATTCCCACAGCAACCGTGGTTGCTCCAGCTTCCATCTCGAAGAGTCGTAATTTATCACTTCCAGTTATTCAACCAATTGCCAAGAGAAGTAAAGGGGTGTTGGCAACTAAGGAGGCTCCTGTGCCAAAGGAAAATTTAGGTGCACTCGAGGGTGGAGGTGAAGATTTAGCGTGTGAACCGGTGGGAGATGACAACAGAAAGGCTTCGTTAGATTCTCTCTATGGAGAGGAATGTGGCTGCAAAGGCTCTGATGGTATTGAAAGTTCTGGTACATTGGGGTTTTCTGACATTCAAGACGATTCCAATGAGATCTCGGGAAGCTCGGATGCTGAGGACTCGTGTGACGATGATTGCAAGGTGGATGTGGGCTGCACTAGTCATTTGAAGCCCCGTGGCTTGGATTCCGAGGAATCCATGATGGGTTCCCCAGATCCCTCTGTAGGGGTTTTGAGTATCCAAGAAGTGGAGGAAGAATGTATTGATGACAGTCAGTGCCAAGAAAATACACCCGGTGTGACTTTCAATGAAATTCATTCAAGTTATTCTACTTCGGAGAGTGATGATGATGATCCGGGACCTTTCCCAGAAAAGCCAGAGGTCATATCAAAGAAGTGTTTTCGGTGCCATAAAAGGAGCATGTTGATGAAGATGGAAGTTTGTTTAGTTTGCGGTGCAAAGTATTGTAATATATGTGTGCTGAGAGCTATGGGTGCAATGCCCGAAGGGAGAAAATGCATCACTTGCATCGGCTTTAGGATTAATGAATCAAAGCGTGATTCACTGGGGAAGTGTTCTGGAATGCTCAAGAGCTTGTTCATTGAAGCGGAAATTAAAAGGATTATGAAAGTGGAGCAATCGTGCAAAGCTAATCAACTCCCTTTTAATCTTGTCAGCGTGAATGGAAAGCTTCTTAATCATCGAGAATTGGTTATGTTGCAAACCTGTTTGCATCCGCCAAAGAAGTTGAAGCCGGGGAGGTACTGGTACGATAAGGTGTCTGGATTTTGGGGAAAGGTGAGGAATGAAACCTACTCGATACTCTATTCTACATAGATATATGCTCAACTGTTTGTGAGTTTTGGTGGCTGTCATTTTTTTTTTTTTTTTTTTTTGTTTTCAAATAACCATTTGATGATTCCGGGTTTGGTTAAACAGGAGGGCCGGAAACCTTGTCAAATTATTAGTCCCCAGCTAACGGTTGGTGATACGATCAAGAGAGATGCCAGCAACGGGAACACAGATGTGCTCATAAATAATCGAGAAATTACAAAACCAGAGCTATTTATGTTGAAGGTTCGTGTGCTATGCATAAACAAATTCTGTAAAGTCTAAACACGAAATCTCGAAGTGTAGGGTTCTCAGGGCTTTGTGAACTCGTTGCAGGTGATAGGAATCCATTGTGAACGGAGCATTCATTTCTGGCTAAGTGCTGATGGCGCTTATCAGCAAGAGGGTATGAACAATGTGATGGGGAAACTTTGGGAAAAGGTAATTTATCATTTTCGATTGAGCCATTATTCTACCCGTTTTCAATCGTTATTACTAGACAATCGGGCTTATGGGAATATACTTTTCAGCCTGGAATCAACCTAATCTGTGGCACTTTACAATTGCCAACCCCGCCCAAGACTTCAAAGTCTCGCAGTCAAGGAACTGACAGCCAGGCAGATAAAGGTGGCCCGAGCAGTGAAGATCAGAGAACTCTAAATAAGCTTCTACTTGTTGGTTGTGATCAATCCGGAACGAGTACTATTTTTAAACAGGTATTTTAGTTGCCGACATGTACCTATCAATATAACCGAATAAATGTTATAAGGATACAGATCAATGGAATTGTTGTCAAGTCTCACAATAATCAGTGGTTTCTGCTTCTTGTGTATGATAATCTAATAAAAGTTTTGAGTTGGTGAACATGATGGTCTTTATCTTTTATTTCAGGCCAAAATTCAATATGCTGTTCCTTTTAGGGAAGATGAGCGTCAAAGTTTCAAATGTATGATCCAGAGCAATTTGTACAATTATATAAGTATACTGCTCGAGGGTCGTGACCAATTTGAGGAAGAATATAGAATTGAAATGAGGCGAAAACGCATGGATGAACCTGGCCCTTCAGGTACTAGCACAAATTTTGTTACGTTATTAGTTGCTATTTACGTTTATTCCTTATTCCATATAGTTTCGGCCTTATTCCATAAGTAATATCATAAAAGAAATTGTTTAGTGGCATATGAGAAGAGAGCACTGATGAAACGAAACTGACTGTCATTTTGTGATCGAGCAGTGATTCCTGATGATGTTGAAGACAATATTTATTCCATCAGTCCACGGTTTAAAAAATTCGCCGATTGGCTTCTCCAAATTCGGATGGCGGGGAATTTGGAGGCCATTTTTCCAGCTTCTACTCGCGAATATGCACCAATAGTCGAAGAGTTGTGGAAGGACAAAGCGTTTCTAGCCACATATCAGCGGAGAAATGAATTGCAGATGCTACCTAGAGTTGCTAATTACTTCTTAGATCGGGTACGTTACTCTTTAGGCCTGCTTCGGTTCTGTATTGGGAAGAAAAGAATAGAATAGCCACTCTTTATTTCGATTATTATTCAAACGCTAATGAGTGTTGTTGTACTCTATAGGCTGTTGAGATCTCGAGGGCCGACTATGAGCCTTCTCCGATGGATATTTTATATGCCGAGGGAAGCACTTCTGCAAATGGGGTAGCTTCAATGGAGTTTTCCTTCTCCAAGGTATCTCAAGATAGCTACATGGAGCCTGCTGATCAAAATAATGCCTCGATAAGGTCAGAGTCACGTTTCTCTCCATCTTTCTCCTTCTGTGTGATTGCTCAACAGATAATCGTGTTGAATTTCATCGGTCTGCAACAAAAACTCGATTTGTGAATGCTAATTTGTGAAATATAGATGGAGTAAATTTAGAATATCGTTTCGAATGCAGGTGCCAGCTGATTCGAGTGCATGCCAGCAGCCTCGGGGAGAACTGCAAGCTGTTGGAGATGTTCGAGGACATAAACATCGTCCTATACACGGTTTCCTTGACCGATTACCACGAATATCTCGAAGACAGCAACGGAGATCTCACAAACAAGATGCTCGAGAGCAAGAGGCTCTTCGAGAGCATTGTAAATCACCCGTCCTTCGCCCACAAGCATTTTGTTCTGCTGCTCAACAAGTTCGACCTGCTCGAGGAGCTAATCGAGAGGTTCCCTCTCACGGAATGCGAGTGGTTCCAGACCTTCAACCCCGTGATCAGTCGCCACCCCAACAGCAGCACCAGCAACAACAATCCATCTCTGGCGCACCGTGCCTTCCACTACATAGCCTCGCAGTTTAAAGCCCTCTACAAGTCCATAACGGGGCGCAAGCTCTATGCTTCACTCGTGACAGGGCTGGAAGGCGAAACCGTCGATGAATCTCTCAAGTATGCTAGCGAGATCCTCAGATGGGACGAGGAAAAGTCGAAGCTTTTGAAAGAGTGGTCGACGGATAGCATGGAGGGCGAAGCTAGCACGAGCGTGTGCATGTGATCACACTGCTCGTCTCGATCGAGTAAGATCGACATTGCTTTGTTTTTTCATTGTTACACACACACACATGTTGTCTTCTGTATCATAGGACTGTTTCATCTGTTCTGCAACTGTGAAATGCTGTTTTTTAGCTTATCAGAACACAACATTCAGTGTGTGGATTATTTGTGCCTTAACAGCTGATATTTGGCCAATGGTACTTATCTGTAACATAAATTATAAGTTCCCTTCCATCTTGTAAACAGATGTTTTCTCATTGAATCAAATGCATGCAAGGAGATTATCTGTCTCAAAATTCTAGCTTTTCATCTTTGATGTAGCAGCCTAATAGGCATGAAATTATGCTAATCTTTCTAGGACGACTCCAACCAAGTTGGTTGAACTGTTAGCTTGGTAAATGTTAAGTACAAAGTTCCAAGTTTAATTCTCAATATAAGAGCGGTCTATATATTAAGTTTTTTTATTTGAACCGGTCAACTATTGATGACTTAGGCTGACTTATTTTATTGTGATTCTTTATTATCTAGAGTCACAATGTGGGGTTTCCCTAGTGTGCACCCTCTGATAGTGACCGTGGATTTTCTTCAGTCACCAAAATAAAAAATAAAAGCAAAATAAGTTGTCGGACTAAAAAATTTGCAATTGTGACCATGAATAACGTAAAATCATGGAATTGGAATTGAACCAAAACTAACTTGTTTACCAATTTATTGTTGATGTGGCAATTATTATATATAAAAAAATAGTTTTACAATTTCGCGCTTATACTTGTAGTTTAATGGCCTATTTTACCTTTACTTCAAAAAAAAAAATTTAAAATTATGCTAATCTTTGTAGAAAGGAAGTTTTGTAGAAACATCAAAACATGAATGATAGGAATATACATGACATGCTATATATATATATATATAGGAACTCTATTACAGGATTTACAGCCCCAGAAAGTGGTGTGGTTCAGGAGGGCGCAAACCGATCCATGAGCCAGAAAACGGTGGCTTCTGACATGGTGTTATCATTCACACCTTCTGCAGATTGCAAAGCAGCTTCTGAGGAAGAAGAAGAAGAAGATTCTTTAATGGCCGCCTTGCTTTCCTCAACAGCTTCCACAGAATCTGTCTTTCTGGCTCTGAGCAGGATTAGTTTTCTGGGCTGGACTCTCTCTGTTAGCTTTGCAAGCTGAACCATACAGGCATCAACCATTGCTGCCATTTCTGCTGAACTTCACTTCTCTCTCTTTTCTCTTTTGTGGGTTGTCGTGTTTCTAAAAGATCAACTCAGATATGAAGTGGTAATCGGAGAGAGGGTATATTTATAGGATCTTTGTTTTTTGCCATGTGGAGTTTGAGTGGTTTGAAAAGTCTGTGTGTGGCGCCCTCAGAATAGTTGGAAATATTGTGGGGATATTCGCATTATCGCATATAATTTATGCTATGTCTAGAGAATCTAGAACGCCCTCCACACCGTGATTTCTACGTGGAAAAACTCCAAATTTTAACGAATGCTCTAGTTAGCAAAAAATCAATAAATCAGCTTAAATTGTTCATAGCTGACCTATTATTAAAGTAGATCAAAACACGCGAATTTGCTTGCACCCATCCCGCGGTGAGACAACTGACAAGTTAGGACTACAAAAAGATGATTCACGAAAGAGCTACAAAAAGATGATTCACGAAAGAGCAGGCCTAATGGGCTTGGCTTGCTAAAACCCAAGATCCACGTTGGTTAGCCCGTTGGCTAGCCCTTGTTCAAAAAATATATATATTCAAAAATTAAAAATAAAAGCTCGCGGGATGACCTGCAGGCCCACCAACCCGCGTTGGGCGAGTTAGGGTTGCATCTTGCATGAACCTTAGCTTGCGGGCCTAACGGGTTGGTCTGCAAAAGTCAACTAGAAATTATATCTGTTGTGGGGTGGATCGGTCCATTTTGACAGTATTCAACTAGCTCAAATTGAGAAGGTTAAAAAGAAAATTTTCATGGAGAATTGAATTTGAAATAGTATAATTATAAAGTTAATTGTGTGATCAATTATTTTGACATGAAAGAAAATTGTAATATTCCAATGAGTTTCCATTGTCAATAATTTGGTGGGTTTAGGTTGTGGACCACAGTTTTGTGTTGTGTCCACGTACTGTTCAATGGTTTTTAGGGTTTTGATACGCCGACGTTTAAACGGACAAAACAGTGGTCATTCATGGCCGGCAAACACGGTTTCATTTGTAAATATACTCCACAAATTAAGTACTGAAAAAAAATATTCCACAAATTAAAGTCCATGGGGAAAAAAAAAATCATTCATTGTATCATACACTGCCAAGAAAGAGTAACAGGTTTAAACCCTTTAAAAGATTCGCATAAATTTAAAGGCCCGAACTAATTAACTTCGCTTTCATGATTTTTTTAATCTCCTACAAATGATATATATTTGCTAGTTGTTAGCATAGTTGCACTAAGCGTTAGCTAGTCGGGCGGTAGAGTAGCGATTAGCGCCTAGACCACCTAGGCCACCTATATATATATATAATTTAAAAAATTAGTAAAGTCGACTTGACCGAGTTAACCGACTTGACCGAATTGAACAAGTTAACTCGGTCGAGTTGGGCGCCTAACACCTAAGCGACCAACCGCCTAGGGGATAATTTGCCTCAACCTAGGGACGCTAGCACGAAGGCGGTCACCTAGGCTAATTTTTGCAACAGTAGTTGTTAGTGACAAATTATGTTAGGATGATTGGTTTATGTGTTTAGTTATGTAATTGTGTTTGTTGTATATAGATAATTTTAAAAAATAATAACGCAATATATATTGTGTTTGTTGTAATTTTTTAAAATGCTATTACTCATCAGACAAGATAAGTAAATTATCTACTCAACCACCATTTACCATGTATATATTGACTTTATGACAATTTATGGAACCTATAGAAGTGATATATATGAATGGGCGTTAGGATGACGTTAGTGCAAGTTGGGATTGGGATGGGCACGTGAATTTGTGGATTTTTATAGAGACACATAACACATACACCGTAATCTCCGAGCAAGCGACAAACTTTCTTTATAGAAATTCAACATTAATTGTTTGTCTGTTTTTGTTTTAATAAATTATTAAATAAACCTAATGGGGTAGCTCAAGTGGCAAATGAACTTTTTTTGTGGGGAAAAATTTTGAGAGAACCCGGGTTCGATCCCCACAAACGACGATTCTCCTGGGCCAGCTCCAGCTCCTGTGCCTCTCGAAGCGAACGTAGGTGGACCCGGACCATTAAACGGACGGAGAAAGACACCGTGAATTTACCCAAAAAAAAGTGTATATTAAATAAATATTATAATTTATAATAGTTCACAAACTACGTAAAAGATATAAATTACACTAAAAAGACCTTACATAACATGCTAAATTTAAAAAGTGTTGACAATAATTTAATTTATAATATTTAAATACAAAGATCATATTTTATTCCCTTCGCAACAAGGTTGTTTCATTGTTTTTGGACTTTTATATAAATTCCATTAATCAAATAAAAATAATAATATTTTTCAAAATTTAGAAAAAAATAACTTTCTTGAAAAATATTTTTAGTAAATGTTGGATAAGCATGAGGATGTGGCAATCAATCAATCATGATGACTAAGTGGAAAAACTAACCAACAAAAGCCCATTGATTTTCATTGTTACTTTTTGTACTAAATTAAGATATTTTATCTAAATATCATCTTCTCGAAAAGTATCTTTTATAGATATTTTATTGCCAATACAAATTTTGAAGAATCAATAGAATTCAAAGTTAAAAGTCACACACTAAAATTCATTTATTTTTGAATAAACATCATACCACAATGATACTTATGTATTTAGGTAATTTAGTAATCTATACTTGTTTGACAAAATGTGAAATAAGCACAAGAATTATATATGAAAATGTAATATAACTTCTAACTTTAAAAACTACAATTAAATACATCAACTTTTTCCAACATGGCATCTTTATAATGTTTTAAATTTTGTAATTAATTTATTTAAATAAATATTGTCACCTCAGCATTGTACCATTTTTTTTTAATGAAAAAATCCTTCTCGTGCCCTTAATCGGATAAAGAACTACAATGAGGTAAACTGGCCTAGGTTGGAATTGTCATAGCTAACATGCTCAAACCAAGAAAAATAATAAACAACTCTTACGTGGAGTCAAATTTGGAACCTTGTGATTACCAAATTAAACCAACTGTACTACTATACCAATTGATATGACTTGATTGGTTTGTCTCCCTTTACATGTTATCTTTAGGTAATTGTGTAATTGGTTTACTTGCATAAAATCAACAAGTTGTAACTTTTAAAATTTAGAGACTTAACTAATTATATTTAGTGTATATAGTTGGAGAACCCATTGACCATTTCAATTCCCTACTTTTTTCAATATTAAAAAAAATATTAATAAAGGCAACTACGTTTAAAAAATAATGTGACGAAACCACTCAAATATACTATGTAGTCATAATCAATCCTAGCTATGTCATGTGTTAAGATATCGAAACTATGGAAGATAAGTTCTAGGCTCCCAAAGTTTATCCTCATCTAATATGCACATAAGTTTGTCTCACAAAAATCATGCATAATATCATATATCTATCCGCATTAAAAATAGAAAAGTTAGGGTATTTCGTAAGAACTCTCTCAAACTATACTTAGAAGTGATAATCTATTAATATATATAGTTATTGGTTGGAGTTTCTACCTTACATACGAACAATATTTTATACTTATTATACTTAATAATGAAATTGTATTATGTGTTTTCCTAATATATATATATATATACATACACACACATACGATTATATATTGACTCCCGGCCCCTTGTTGTCAATTAGGGGGTGTAGCTCATATGGTAGAGCGCTCGCTTCGCATGCGAGAGGCACGGGGTTCGATTCCCCGCACCTCCACTCTCTGAACTTCCCCTTTTACGCCCCTTGTGCAAATAAACGATATATGATTTCACATGAAACACATTTATTTACAATGTTTTTACACACACAAATGATCTTTTCATTCTAAAACAAGAACAAAAACAGCAAGCCATCAAGGACGGGGGAGAGAGCTGATCAAACAAGTTCCTTTCTATGCCATTCAAGGGCTAAAGCAATGAAGCAGCATAAACAGCGACGCATCCGAGTAATTCACCACCTTGAACTGTCGCAGCTTGGGCGACCAAGACCACCCCGCCGCATAACCACGAGGTTCTACTTGAGTAGTTGCCTTGTCGGCCGCCTTTTCGTGCTGCTTTGCTGCTTCCATGGTCCAGATATCGACCAGTGCTGACATAGAACTTTTGGGTATGTTGAAAGAGATGCAGTAGTAGTGTTGAAGATGAGCGGTTGTGACTTTGATGCTTAGTGGCATCTCAGGATCAGTGTTTATATAGTGGTGTGGCTAATTTAAGTCGGTTTTATCTGCTGCCCACACTTTATTATTGGATGTATATGAATCAGGGGACTTGAAGATGTTTCTGGAAAACCTGCAGCCCAGGTGGAGCTGGTATTCTGAAACTTTAATGATGTTGTTGATAAGTATGGAGTGAAAGAAAACAACAGGCTGAGCAAGTTGGTATAAACAATTCAAGAAAATGGGCATGGTGGGCTGAAGGAATCTTAGGTGACAGTGCAATTCAATTGTTATACCATGGACCAAGGTTCATGTTGCATTATGAACTTGTTACAAAAATTCTGTACCTTCAGTTAATACATTTGTACAAATAGTTTTGTACCTTCAGTTAATACATTTGTACAAATAGTTAATACATTGGTGACACATAATATGACAGTTACAGGTACAGAAATTGTCAATTAAAAGTACAGAATGTGCCAACTACAGATACAGAATGAAGATGATTTTTGGACTATAATCTATAGTGCAAGGTTGACCTTAGTCCATGGTATAATTTGCCAGTACACTTTACTTAAGATCTAGGTGATAAAGTCAGTGGGAGTAATTGAGTAAACAATTTGCTTAGGAAAAGTACACTTTCATGCTTTCACTTGAGATCCAGGAAGAAAAGATGATAACTTCAATATAAACAATTCAAGAAAATTGGCAGAGTGGGATGAATGAATCTAGGGTTCAAACTTCAAATACACCTTCATCTTTGACCCGAGATCCAAGAACAAAACATGACTTCAATCTTAGTTCACCCCATCTTTACTCATCTCCAGATTGCAAGATTAATGGCTCACAGTAAGCCAGTTTGACCCTAAGAGCTTCCACTGTAACTCATGGCTAGACAGTTTTCTGGGATCAGATTCTCCTCACCTGCTGCAATTTGCAGCCTTCTGGGATGCTTTCTTGTTTTCAATCTCTACTTCTGGAACTTTCTGGGAGAAAAGGCTGATAAGGGCAATACCCACCACCAATTTCTCCATGAGATTGAGCTGATTCAAATCCCTCAAGAATCTGACAACCTGACTGATGAGTTTCTTGATGAATCTTCAAAATTCAGGCACATTTTCTTCCCAGACAGGACAATTGCTGTAGATCCCAGAAAAGATGATCCAGAAGAGAATCTGTACCATTATCCAGGGAGATCATGGCTGGACAGTGATGGAAACCCTATCCAGGCTCATGGTGGAGGCATTCTGTATGATGAGAAATCAAGAACATATTTTTGGTATGGTGAATACAAGGATGGCCCTACTTATCGTGCTCGAGGCAGGGGGACAGCGCGTGTAGACATCATCGGTGTTGGCTGCTATTCGTCCAAGGATTTATGGACATGGAAGAACGAAGGCCTCGTCCTGTCTGCGGACAAAAACAACATTACTCATGACCTGCACAAGTCCAAGGTTTTGGAGAGACCAAAGGTTGTTTACAATGACAAAACTGGGAAATATGTAATGTGGATGCACATAGATGATGGGACATATGGCAAGGCCTCTCAGGGGATTGCCCTTAGCGATTCCCCCACGGGGCCTTTTCGTTATCTCCATAGCAAAAGGCCTAATGGATCTGAAAGCCGGGATATAACAGTATTCAAAGATGATGATGATGGGAAAGCCTATGTTATTTTCTCATCAGTCCACAATAAGGAGCTTCATATTAGCCCTTTGAGCCAAGATTTTCTTGATGTTTCAAATGTTATGGCAAAAGCCCTTGTGGGACAATACAGGGAAGCTCCAGCTTTGTTCAAATATAAAGGCAAATATTTCATGGTCACATCAGGGTGCAGTGGGTGGGCACCAAATGAGGCATTGGTTCATGTGGCTGATTCAGTTATGGGGCCTTGGGAGACCATAGGGAACCCTTGTGTGGGGGGGAGTAAGGGTTTTCGAGTGGCGACGTTCTTTTCTCAGAGCACATTTGTTCTCCCCATGCCTAATAGTCCTCCTGGTTGGTTCATTTTCATGGCTGATAGGTGGAAACCTGATGATTTGAGAGACTCTAGGTATGTATGGCTCCCACTCAGAGTGGAGGAGGTTGAAGATGGTGTTGTGATGAGGCCTAGGGTGTCTGTTTTTTGGCATAAAAGATGGAGACTTCCTGATAAAAAACATCTGGAAATGTAGTTGTGATGTTGCTTGTGCAGTACTAGAATAAATTTTATGTTACACCATCTTAATTTGCTCTTCAATGCTAATTCTGCACAGTTCAGTTTATGTATATAAGCCCAGAAACAAATGAAATAGACCTGCAAAACTTGGTTAACAGATTATTAATCTTAATTTTGATTAACTTTATAACAGACATTGACCCACCTAAGATGCTGCTACATTGTATTGCTATTGTTTACAAGATAGACCCGAATCCACAGAGTAATTCAGCTATCTTAATTGTCATATCAAAGTCGATATTTTGTTCGACTCTTTTTCGGGATAAGCAAATTGAGGTTGACCAATCTCACAAAGCTGAGGCCGATCAGATCTAAAGGGCAATGAAGTTCCTCGTTGTTATGATATAAGAGTTGGTTAGGTCAACCTAGGGATCTGACCTCTTTCTTGTTTTGCTCAATTGATCAATTGACCCATTTATACTGCGATGAATTAGACTAAATCTAGTGGATTGAGATCTATATAATCTCAACAACTATAATTGTCCATCATTAATATAAAATCACACATGGATATGTGTGTTATATGCATAGAATTTGGCCACAACTCACAAGCCCCACTTGTAGAAACAAAAAACAAAATTATTTCACTAGTAATAAGTATTGATTTATATTTGTTGTGAACACTAGTGTATAAATATTTAGAGACTTATAAGTCACTTAAGAAACATTCAATAATTTATCTCATTCACTAATTTACTGGATAGGAGCAGTGTTTGGGATTAAACTTAGAATACGAGAGGGGCAGGATAGTCAACTAGGAGCATTAATTAACTGTAAAAGCCACACGGTGTAGTTAACGCCAACTTCCATAACCGTTTCTGGGACAAACTGACAAATAGCGCAACCCTTTGATTTCTCCACTCTGCCACCCTCTCCTTCTTCCCTAAATTCCCCAAATCTTCTCCTTACACGCAAAGAATCCATCTTTTTACACCTCCCCACATAAAACAATTCCTTTCCCTTTCCCTTTCCCTTTGTAATCTGATCACTTAAATTAGTTATTAACATTGAGAAAAACGGTGTGATCGATTAGTTCAAACAAATTAAAGTTTTATTCAGCAGTTTCCTGAATCTGGAAACGTTCATACAAAGGCCATGATCTTATCTGGGTAAGTCGAGTCATTAGGGCTTTGTTCTCTCGATTTTTGACATGTTTTTTGTCGTTTCCGAGGTAGATCGATCGATCATGGCGGTAGAAGTTGCAGTATTTTTTATGATGATGATGATGGCGATGAAATCTGCATTTTGTGACGATACAAATCCTGTTTTCAATCCGTGTTTAGATACACAGATTCAGAAATGGGATGGTTTCACGTTCGGTTTGGTGTTTTCATCCAAAGATAATTTCTTTTTCAATCAAACTCAGCTCTCGCCCTGCGATCGCCGCCTTTCCCTTTCCGGAAAGTCCGCCCCGCTCGCTGTTTTCCGGCCTAAAGTCGACGAGATTTCGCTCCTCACCCTTAACAGCTCCACCTTCAATCCTAGACTCGCCGGTGGTTATATGGTTGCGTTCGCCGGCCGGCAATACGCCGCTCGATCCTTCCCTGTTCTTGTAGCCGACAAGTCTCACATCATCACTAGCCATACCTTGGTAACAACAACATTGAATCCTACATTTTATTATTCTTTTTTGACTTAAAAGGCAAACTCGCGAGTAAACTTAGTCTTGTAATTCGTTATTGACTCTAGTTACAATGTAGTATATGTTCATAACTACTTTCTCACACTTATTGAAGCATAAAGAATCAATACTGTCCTCATTAGGGCTCAAATCCATAATATTTCATTTGGGAGAGTTACACTTGACCACAAGGTCACTGGTTAGTCTTGTGATCCTACTTGACAAAGAACAAAGTAAACCAGCCTAACTAATAGGGCACAAATTAAAAAAGCTAATAGACAACTCCTATGAGTCGAAATTAAAACTCTGACAAACTTATATAGAGTTGTACTTTTTTGTTTGGCAAGGAAAATTCATACACTACCAAAAAATATGCACTTTTAAACCTTGTCTTGTGAATTTGTAATCCCAAATCACAAATGACCAGAAGGAGCTAAACCAGCTGCCCTAGCTTATCGAGTTACCAGTTCAAATCAAGAAGCCCATTCAATCTTCCATGAGAGTTGAACGTTGAACCTTATCACGATCACTAAGCCAACAGTCTGATCAATTTAACTGAGATTATCCCTCTTCCTGTGTCTATTTTCTACCCAGGTTCTGGAATTTCAGAAGGGAACTCTGCAAAATCTGTACTGGAAGAAGTTCGGGTGTGATTCCTGCAATGGCGATTCCTTTATCTGCCTTAACAACACAGACTGCGCAGTCCAAATCAACAAGTGCAACGGCAACAGCGGCGGCACCATCGACTGCAACCTGAGCATACAGTTGGCGTTCTCCGGCACCGACAAGAACGACGATGTCTTCAACAGCTGGTACGAGGTTAAGAATCTCAGACAGTATTCACTCTATGCACTCTACTCCAATCTCCGCAATTCTATCACCAATCCATTCCAGAACCTCTTCTAAGCCATCAGATCACAAGTTCCCAGGATTGTCTGCAGGCTGATATATACTATAATGTCTGTGCCACAAACTTCATGTTCATGCGAGAAGGTAACATAGTTTCATAGTTTTGATTTGTTGCATCTATTATGTATGCTGTGTAGAAGCTTTTGAAGTTTCTGGTTGTAAAACATGTTTCATCCTCAGTAATTTTGTAGAATCATGTTATCCTTCCATGATATCTCCTCCCCCTTAGACAAATTCTCTATGCTTTTTATACCGAGTATAACCATATATGCTTTTGACAAGACCAATTCTAGCTATATCTAATCCAACTATGCATCCGGTGTTGTAAAAATCAGTCTAGGCGTTAGCAGCCCCTAAGTCGAGGCGATTTCAACGCTAGGCGACTTTTAATCGGCTGACCGATTAGGCCTCGACTCAGCCAAGTTGAGCGCCTAACTCGACCAAGTCAGCGCTCTCAGCCAAATTGAGCGCCTAACTCAACCAAGTCAATGTTCAACTTGGCCACGTTCAACTCGGCCGAGTGATTTTTTTAGCTGCTTGGCTACTCTTCATCTATATTTCTCCAACCATACTCAATTGATTATCTAACATATGTAGTTAACTGGTTTAGGATATAACAGTCAAAACGTGAAGACGATATACTCAAATTACTCGACCGCCTAGGCTCCACGCTGACGCCCGACTAGTGCCATCTGCAACATTGACTACCAACAATCGAACTATGCACCTTATGACTACCAACAATTAAACTATGCACCCTATGACTACTAACAAAGCTAGTATGTGAACTCAATATGCACTTAGCATTCACAAAAACAGTGTTTGGAATGAATGTTGTATGAATAGATGTTGATCTCACTAATTGTTGGTGCAAACAGCATGAACAATTACAAAACCTTGTGAGCAGGGAAGTCAAATGAGTGTATAATGGAATGCACACCAAAAAATGATTGTATAATTAGACTGTTCTATACATGCTCTAATTTACATTCTGTACAAGATGTGATCAGGCAGACCAAATGCCACTTTCTGCACAACCAAGAAACAGTTTAATGCATTCCAAAAATCTTTCCGTCCAGCCTGAAAAATGCATTCGCAGGTAAAGCCGCTACGTTGCAGTGGCACATCCCGGCAAGATTTTGGTGATGGTGCGAGTTTTTAGACCTTACAGCGTGATTGAATCATTTCTCTTGGTATTATGCGTCCGAGTTTCTTGGTAAAAGACAACAGCAGGGTGATCGAACCAACAACTTTACTCCTTTATGCAGGTTGGGTGCGTGTTCTTTCATGGATATCTTTCACAATCTCGCGTAACTCGGGAAAGATGGTAACGAGCAAAAGTTCAAGGATTCCATAGGCTAGTTGCTTTAAACAGATGGTAGACTGCAATTCACAATATCGTTGTTGGTAAAGGAGACTCGGGAATTAGACCAATGTCGGGACTCGGGACATACCTGAAGGAAATAATATATATCTCGAGCACATCGCCTGTACTGCTTGTGCCCAATCAAGCTGACCAAAGTAGTGGGGGCACCATCTGGAATGAATATAAAGATCGAGATTTTGAGTCACGATAATATGGTTAATAACTTGAAACTCAGCCAGAAGCAGTGAAAATAGGTCATAGATTAAAAGTTAGGTAATCTGATTAATCTACACCCCGAAAAAATGCAATGATAATAAGAAATTTTATTCTAAAGAACGAGGATGTCAGCCAAAGAAGCAGGTTTATCAGAAACAGAAAATGCCATGGAACACTTAAAGAAAAAAAAAAACTCACCGAAAAGCATCTTCTTTACTTCATTAGCTCTGCGGACAGCCTCAAACTGTTCCTCGAAAGATGCGGCTTTCGAGGCCCTATTCCCCGATGCTTGTCTTGTGGACCGCCCTTGATTTGATTGACCGTCATCCATTTCACTTTCAGCTCTCAATTTCAGGAAGAAAGTGCCATCAGGCCATAAAACCTAGACAGGACGAGAGAAAAACGAAAACAAATCAACAGCAAAACATATATTTTCACAATAGGCAATGATTCTACATATCAGAAATTTTCCATTCATGGTTACACTTAACATACGCCAGGTAATGCTTAACACCTAGTCTCAAAATCCCACAATTTTTAAGTGTGGAGTTCACATTTTGGGCTTCAATGAAACAACTTTCTGGAAATAAAAATATGATGAGAAAAGACATTTACATCTTGGACCCATTGTATTCCATGGGCGATGACATCCTCCCTTCGAAGCCAATTAATTTGACTTAACAGCCAGTCATCGATAGCATCCTCCATCATTAACTGCAATATTTGTTTCGATATCCAATATACCTGTCTCCTGCTCAAAGAAGAGGCAAGTCGTATTCTAAGGTGCCGTATAATGTTGTTTGTATATTAGCAAGATATAGATATTGTAAACAATGTCAAACGTAAATGCGAAATACTAAAATGGACGGAAAATGGCGTGGCACAAAAATCAGAAGGAAATGAGTGGGGTTGGTACTATTCAACACATCTAATCACGGTTTCACTCATCAAAGCTAAAGAGAGGCGTATAGCCACCGCAATTACTGAAAAGTAGCTCACCTTAACCAACCTCTTTTATTGAGCTGAAATATGTTATCCACCAAATTCAAAACGGGCAAACTTAAATTAGCAGGGTTCCACTGCATAGAAAAATCAGCATGAAGCACGGTAAGATGGAAATCCAGGATGCAATGAAATGAGTAGAGCATATATCATGCATGAATCTGTAAAATCATTGTGTGCCCTCCGAAGGAAAATATCCAAAACAATATAATTGAACTTGGAATGTAAACAGAAAGAATAAGCTTATTTTAGCGGGGATTGGGGATGGCTAGGAAATGATCAGTACCCCTGGCGGCATCCTACTTGGATCCAGTTGTTGACCTGAGACAATTGCCAAACATGCTTCCGGAAATCCACCAGTGCTAAGTGATTCAGAACTGGAGCCTTTGAACTCTTCATCATGTTTAATCACTCTCGGAGGGAACTCTTTTGAGTTCAATTCATTGTCAGAATGCCATCCATTGACTACTGGACTCGATTCTATTTCACCCTGTCCATCTCTGCCATCTTTATCAACATCATCGTTATCAGAATAACTGTTAACCGACTCTGAGGCACTTTGCGCCAATGCCAGTTTACCAATTTCATCACCACTCCATGACAAATTTCTCTGATAATTCCCCCCTAAGACTGCAGGCACTGGTTCATAAGTGGAAGAGGAGCCAACAACTTTCCGCACTAAACCATCAGAGACTCCTTTAAATTGGCGTACAATGTCATCCACAGCATCATCCACATTAACTGGCCAATTAATATTAGCATAAAAACAATAAAATGAGGAACCATAAATACCAAAGTGACCAATTTCATGACACACTATTTTAATGGAACACCTAAGAAAAGAAAACACAAGAATGAAAGTAAACTCAAGAGAGTAGTCTATGTATAGTCTAAGTCCTATGTCCTCATCAAATGCACAATGGAGATAAAAGCCAAGAAAGATTATACATACCTGCCAAGGTTCTCATAACAGAAGACGATTTTCCAAAGGAGTAATTCTACATTCATATAAATCAAGGGCAAGTATTTTCTTAGGTTGAGCCTGAATTTAAATAAAATTGTCTCCAGAAACAAACAAAACTGCAAGAAGCACAAACCTTCGAGGAAGCACTCAGAAAATCCCACACTTCATGTTGCTCAGCCACGTTAGCAATTGACAATAGTTCCTGATGTTTTAAAAAATATAAAAAGGCACTGAAAACAGCTAGAAAAAAAAAAAAATCTGTTCACTATAAATTAGTAGAGAGTAGTGTGGAGATATACTTGCAGATACTTGTCAAGGTGAATGCAACGCTGATGAACAAAAGCATCCTCCGTGCTTGAAGAAAAAATCCTTTTAGGAGGCAAATTTAAAGTGTAATTTGGAATGTCCTTGAGCTGTCGGTGCAATCTCTCAAAGTTACTGTATCTGTTAAATAGCAGTGACAAATAGTTATTAACAGAACATGGGCAAAAGTGAAAACTATGCTGGAAGACACTATATAGATGAAAGAAAAAATTAAAGTTGCCATTACACCACAACAGAAAGATGTAACTGAAAAATTAACTATTTTGGTGATTAAAGAAAAGATAAAAACACAACCTTCTCTTCACAAACCATGTGTTGTTGTCGGCATTGGTCACTGCAATTGAATAAACTGCAAAAGATTTCGAACCCAGTTTCTCAAAATATGCTCCTAAAACCTGTATTACCAAGGACCAGCTGTCAGACAAGAAAAATACCATCACAATGCATAGATTAAAATAGTTTATCCATACTCATTAAGCCAATTTAACTATCATCTCATGCTTCAAGACCCAATTCATTCTCAACTGAACATGCAGAAGAGTATGGAAAAAGAGGTGAAGTAATAATCATACCCGGCACTTCAGCTTGGGAGCTTGATGTCCGTCACTGCGCAATACCATTTCTGATGCACTTTTAGTGCTATGTACTTCAGCATTCCCCTTAAAATCAGCAGTGTAAAATTCTGAAATAATGTGCCCTCCTTTGCTAGCCAATGGGTCTTCCATCTTTACTTGGATAGTCAAATCAGAAGTGCTATTTGATCTCTTAAGCTTAGTTCTACTTTCATGGCTAACTGCAGCAACAGTGTCCACAACTTCGTGTATGGAAGAGCGCCCTATGGGAGCTACCACCATATTCAGATTTAAAGATGAATGTAAAGCATTGCTGTGATCAGTAGGCTTGAAGTTCGGATGTGGCCTTGGACGTGACAGCACCAGAGCCTTATTTTCCATTCTGGTAGGTGCCTCGGGCTTCTGGGTTGTTATTTCCTTTCCTGATTCTTTTGCACCACTTATAATACCTTTTTCCTCAGGAACCTGAACCCCCTTAGCAGCATTCTTCTGGAGTTTCTTCTTATAATGTCTTCCAATTGCCCACATGTTCTCAAGGTTTTCAGGCATTAGAACTTCTGTTCTTCTTTGAGTTGCTGCTTCAAGGACACGTGCCCAGTCAGCTGGCTGAGGAAGCACAGGCTCATCTTGGATTATGTTAGATTCAGAGATTCTTGAAGCATCAGATGGCAATATCCTTTGATGACCAATTTGAGCAACAGTCATATCAGGCCTTTGGTTGTGGGCAGCCGCAGCCTTAGATTTACTGTCCACACTTTCTGCTGGAGCACTGCGTTCATGATAATGGCTCTCTGAATTGGGTGACTGATAATTGCCAGCCTCTTGGGTCCCCTTATCATTAATTGCAAGGAAAATATATTCAATCAACTCGTTGATATACCTGCAAGGGTGTCAATCAACATTGAAGAGGAAAGAAGCTTAAATCTCTGCAGTTAATGAAGGAAGAAGAAGCTGATTTACTATCGAAAACTTCTTTCTAAGAAGAAAAATTAAGCATTTATTTTGCTATGTTAGAGGGGAATGGGGGAGATAGGATTTAAACCCACGAAAAATGCTCAGAAGGTGGCTTGGCCCACCACTGTACAACACAAGGAAAATTAATACGTAAAAAAAGATACTAGGTGTACTTCACATCAGGAGCTACAAGCTAAATGCAGCCAACCACATTCTTGATAGATGAATAAAATACTAAGGCAGATAGAATGGCCAACTAACTTCAGATAAAAAATAGTAGGTACAGAGTATTAGACATTCGTGGACCATTACAGATAGAAAGCATAACAAAACTTAATTTTCAACATAAAAATAACTCACCCTGGACTGGCAAAATTCATAAGAGGTTGCATTACCAAACAAGTCAAGAATTCCCTAGCAATACTTCGAACCAACGGGCATTGGGCTTCCCTCGGCCTTAGAACTGTAGCTAGGACTCCACTCATGAGCCGCTGGAGAACCTATAAAGAAAAAGCATTTCTTGGAATCCAAAAAAAAAAACAAGTAATTGAAGTAAAAGAAATTTCTTCATTGGAACACTCCACTCACACCTTGTACTCACACTCTGGAGATATCAGAGCAGGGTGAAGTTCCTGGGAGGCAAGTAAATGGTGTTTCAACCTCTCATCCCTTTCTTCGGAAGACAGAGTTCCCATGACATCCACACCAATAGAGGCCTGGTTTCTTCGGAAAAGATCCAAGTGGTCTCCTATTAGGTCCACTACATCCCTTAATTATTTCAAAAAAAGGCTCAGTATCACGAATATAAATATATCCACAGTCAACCCTTTTGCAAATGAAGGAATAAAGCATAAGTCTTTTAATTCAACAGGACGCAATAAAATAAAAAATTAAAAAAAAAAATACCTTGTCAGCAAGTCAAAAAGGTTTATTTGTTTGGCTCTTAGGGATATTTCTCCAAGAACATCCATAATTACAGCGTGTATTAACTGAGGAACTTCCTTGTCAGGCGTAATTTCAGAATACCACAAATCTATTACAAAATCATGCAGAATCTTTTGAATAAAATCCTCCATGGCTGCCTCTACAAGGGGTGAATCAACTTTACTCTTCCATTTTGGCAGGGGTAGTGGTGTAGAAAGACGAGAATCATTTACAGATAGTTGCTTCTTTCCCAAATGTGACAAGTACGTCTGTGGCCTAACACTCCGAGTTTTCCAAGAAAAATCTACCTCATTCAATAGTATCCTTAGTCCGGCCACCAGCAATATGGCAATGGGAAGATTCATCCACATTGACTTACTAGTGTCTGCAATCAAAACATAACATTCAGAAACTAAAAACTGTCAAAAAGAAAGATAACCATGAAAATTTTACATCAACCCCAGCTCCAAACCAACAAAAATTTTCTCAAGGTCAACTCTCATCTTGTCCTGTTCAGCAATTAAACACAGAGCGAGTTCATAGCAAGAGGAATGCTCTAACTAACCAGCATTGTAGTGAATTACACTATAACTAACTAGAAAGACCCAAACTTTATGACATAATCAGCAAAACCTAACATAAAAGAGGCGAAAATTTAAACTTACGAGTCAGAAAGTAGCAAACGGTGAATATACAAAGCGCCCACCAAACAGTCCGAAGCTTGGCTTCTTCGATCAGATCTTGCAGAGTCGTCATGGGCTTCATTTCGCACGAAGAACCCTAGAATTTCTCAATTCTCTCAGTTCAACTGCCAAGCATCAAAGCATAAGGAATCAATTGATTCCGAGGGAAACAAGGGTAACGCAGAGAAGCCCAGAACAAACAAACAAAAAAAACCCGAAATTGACTGCTAGCTTGGAAAAGATTGAACCTTTATTGGGTTGTAGTAGCAAAGTTGAAAGGAGCAATCAACGATTCTGGGTTGATTGGTGTGGGGGTGGAGGAAAGAGAAAAAGACGTGGGAAAAAATTCCTTTGGGAGCCCGTTAATGCCTGCCTCGTTGGAGCAAGCGAATTTTAGCTGGTAAGGGTTTTGTGACTTTTAGTATTAAAAATGTAGACTCTGCTCTCTGCTGACAATTTAAGATTCTACTATCCTACAACTCTACAAGCTTGGGGAATTTAATCTACTATACGAGTTTTGTGGGATACATTGTAATCCCCCCCTCCAATTTTTTAATAATTTCAATTTAATCCACATTAATTTATAGTACTTAATATCTTTTCCAAATTGATTTTATTTGTTACTTTTGATATCTCATAAGTATATTATTGTTGAGGTTATGAAAAATAATCTCTACTAAAAAATTAAACAACGAAAGTTATCAAAGTTAAGATTAGTTATTTTTGACCCAAGACTAAGCTCTTGGAAGAAGACTACCTCACTTTGCTTGCTCTAACTGACACATGACAAAACCTAATGGCTCTAGCATAATATATGTAAGTTTTGGCAACGATATAATTGTGGAAGGTGGAGACGTGACTAAAGCAACAAAAGCATAGGACTACCTGACAAGGTTTTGTTCTCCAATTGACTGTAGTTAAAAGATAAAGTTTTCAGAGTAATCATATTTGTGATTTTTCAGGGAAAAAAACTAAACATGGGTTTTTGAACAAATGGAAAAGGTGGTTTTGCAGAGTTTATATTACTGCAAATTACTACAAGATCAAGTTTTGATGACAATGTTGCGCCCAGCATGGCGCGTAAGCAGGCCTATTGTTTTTGTTTTTTTTGTCATAATTGCATTTACCTGACACACAAAGGCAATGTTGCACCCAGCATGGCGCGTAAGCAAGCCTATTATTATTTTTTTTTTGGACAGAATTGCATTTTTCTTATCTTTTTCTCCCTTTTTTCGTTTTCTCTCCCCTCTCTCCTAGTTGGCATGGCAAAAAAACTCAACAAAAAAAAATCATAGCTAATGAGGTTGCTCTCATAGTAATAACTAGTATAGACTCTTCTAAGATATAGGAAGCATGCAAAAATTGATTATATTTTTACATAATTATTTGTCATATCATATATGATTATGAACTTATAAAATTTAGCTCACACTCCTATTTGTGTAATATAATACAAAAAGGTCCTTGTTTTTTTTTTTCTTTTTTAATACATTTGGGTTATCAACTCCCATTATCTGTACACTATGCTCAAACAGGTTTCTAGTGAGATTCAAACTCCACACTATCGGTAGAGCAATACTTTAGAGTCGTCATAAAAAAAAAAAAAAAAAAAAAAAAAAAAAAAAAAAAGCTCTAGTTGGTCCTTACAGAGAGGGATACATATGGAAATGTTCATGTCAATTTAAATCAAGTAGTGATGAATATAATGTATACACTAAACTACTTTTCTACCATCTATCCCACTTTGACACCCCATGAAATGAAGACCAAAATTTCCCACTTTTGTGTCCGAGGTTTCATGTTTTCCTCCAAAAATGTGTGGTGTTCCCGACAACAATGGATGATGTTAAGGTCAAATATGGATCTCCATCTTCCACCAATATATAACCCTTTCTCCCCCATTCTTCATCACCATCAAGCTCGATCGAGTGGTAACCATGGCTACTACCACCATTCTAAGCCGCACGGCCACCGCCGTGGGATGCTTTGTCTTTTTCGTGCTCGTCTCCTTCTTTGTATCTTCCCAGGCTTTAACAAACGCCGAGGTAGAATACATCTCCCGCCGGCAGCTCCTCCACTTCGGCGCCGGCGACATCCCCGCCGATTTCGAGATCAACGTCGATCCGAAGCTGAAGTTCGCCAACGAGCGGCAGAAAAAGGCCTTCGTGGCGCTGCAGGCCTGGAAAGAAGCCATTTATTCCGACCCGAAGAAGACGACGAAGAACTGGGTGGGCCCGGACGTCTGTACCTACAACGGCGTTTTCTGCGACCACGCGCTCGACGACCCTAAATCGTGGGTAGTCGCCGGGATCGACCTCAACTTTGCCGACATCGCCGGCCACCTCCCCGTCGAGATCGGACTCCTAACCGACGTCGCCGTCATCCACCTCAACTCTAACCGCCTATGTGGCATCGTCCCCATCAGCATCAACAAACTAAAGCTCCTGTACGAGCTCGATCTCAGTAATAACCGTCTCGTGGGCCCCTTCCCGGAAATCGTGCTGGAACTCGAACTGAAATACCTAGATTTACGCTTCAACGATTTCGAAGGGAAACTCCCGCCAGCATTATTCGACAAAAACATTGACGTCATATATCTAAACAATAACCGTTTCGACTCTAACCTCCCCGAGAATTTCGGAAATTCTTCCGCCTCGTTAATCGTCATCGCTAATAATAAATTCAGCGGATGTGTTCCGGCGAGCATCGGAAATGGCAGAATGGCGGACAGCCTGGAACAGCTGTTACTGTTGAACAATCAATTCTCCGGCTGTTTGCCGGAGGAAATCACGAACCTGAAGAATGTGACGTTGGTTGATATGCAATCGAATAAGTTGACCGGAGAATTGCCGGCGGGGTTTGAGTATATGGAGAATGTGCAGAGCATCGTGATTTCGAATAATATGTTCACCGGGAAAGTTCCCGATAAACTTTGTACGCGGCCGGGGCTGAAGAATCTGTCGTTCGCCAATAATTTCTTCGAGCAGGAAGATGAGGCGTGCGTGCCGCCGCGGGACGGGATTGAGATTAATGATTCCGGGAATTGTTTGGTGGGACGGCCGGGGCAGAGATCGGAGAGTGAATGCCGGAAGGTTTTGAGTACACCGGTTGATTGTACTAAAACCGGTTGTAGAAAAGGCGGGAATAAACCGCCGGAGTCTGTTCCAAAGGCGCCTCCAATGCCGGAGCCAAATGCTCCGTCGCCGGTGGTGGAAACTCCGCCGGAGGAACCGGAAGATTCCGGGGAGGGGCCGGAACCCTATAACCCACCAATCTATCTCCCGCCGGCTCCGGAACAGGAGTCACCTTCTATACAGCCAGAATTCACCCCTGAAACTCCAAACCTTGCACCTGAGCAATCTCCGGTTCCCGAGACACCAGAAGTTCCAATTCCTACTCCGAGTGCTTCGCCAGAAGGCTCTACACCCCCAATCACCCTCGCCCCGACGTCTGGTCCGGGCAAGGGGCCCGCACTGGCCCCAGAAGTTACATTCTTTACTCCGGATGCTCCCGAGTCTAGCCCGACTCCGGGTCCTGGCGAGAGGCCAGCACCCGCGCCAGAAGTTCCATTCTTTACTCCGGATGCCCCAGAATCTAGCCCGACCCCCGGTCCTGGCGAGGTGCCAGCACTCGCCCCAGAAGTTCCATTCTTTACTCCAGACGCCCCAGAATCTAGCCCGACTCCTGGTCCTGGCGAGGAGCCAGCACTCGCCCCCGAAGTTCCATTCTTTACTCCGGATGCTCCAGAATCTAGCCCGTCTATCTCTGAAGCCCCCGGGGCGGGGGCGCCTGCACCGGAACCTGATTCTACTCCTTCCAGGCAAACATTTGAGGATGAAACGGGTACAGGAGCATTCAGTCCCGAGACTGAACCATTTTCACCGGAGAGTTCTATCACTCTTTCCCCAACTTCTGAGCCGCCAATTCCGGCGACGCCTGAACCACAAGCACCTCCGCCCTTTGCAAACGTTAACCTTCCTCCTAACGTGGGGAACTTATACGCTTCACCGCCACCCCCAATCTTCAAAGGCTATTAAGGGATCATGCACGTTTCTATATCTTTACCACCATTTTTAGATTGAAAAACAAACAACGAAATCACCATTGCATGCAGAAATACCTTAGTTTAGTGAGTATACCAGTAGAACTTAATTGTCAGCATATTTTGGCTTTCTGGAGAATCCTTGTGTGTAACTGTATTGTAACCCATAAAGTTTCTTCTGAAATTTAAAGAAATACAAATAGCATTTTCATTCCCCTTTGACTTTGGTGAAGCATATTCTAAAGGTTCTGACAATGATCTTGTGGTCTAAGTGGCGCTACTTCTAAATGAGAGTTCATGGATTTGTTGAGCCCCAACTCTTTGTGCTTCAGTAGATTAAGAAAGTAGTTATGAACAGATACTACATTATGATCAATCAGTTGGATTGTGTTGCATCGCCATCAACTACATAAGTGGTAAAGCAAATAGGAAGAAACTAAAAAACAATTTTCAATTAATAAAAAAGAAGTAATCATCAACCAATGATAGTTAATCTGACATTGGGTTGCTTCTAAATTATGTTTATTCCATTTAAATGTCAACTCTGATAAGGTCTTATATGGTTTATGTTAATCTGGTATACCTAACAAAGAAACAAACCAAGAAATGGAGAAGAAGAAGAGGAGAAAGTGTTGGATCCCTTCTTTACTCTGTCTAGTTTTCCTTCTCCATTCCTCTGCAAATGCAACAACATCTCCCGGGCCGAAATCGGCTAGACAAAGCCATCAATTCGTGCTAGTTCACGGGGCCTGTCATGGAGCTTGGTCCTGGTACAAGCTACTGGGACTGCTGAGATCCTCAGGCCACATCGTCACGGCCGTGGACTTGGCCGGAGCCGGGATTAACCCGAAGGTTGTTGGTGAACTCCGGGGCCAAGGTGATTACTTTAGGCCGTTGATGGAGTTGATGGCTTCTGTGCCTGCAGGGCGGAAACAGGTGATCCTGGTGGCTCATAGCCTGGGTGGATTTGCGGTTTCTAAAGCCATGGAGATGTTCCCTGAGAAGATTTCTGTTGCTGTTTTTGTCACTGCTTATATGCCTGGACCATCTCTAAATGCCACCACTGTCTTGAGAGAGGTATTCTTATTGTTATAGTAGTATCGTATAATTCCGATCGACTCTTAATTTGAGTCAATCAGTTATGAACAACTTAGATTTATTTATCTTCTTGTGATCTTTTATCAATTAGTGTCACTTTTTCAATATACACTCTCTGGTAGTCTATGCATGTTTCACTTGTTTCGATACCAAGTTTTTTTTTTAATAGCGAGGGATACCAGCAACACATACTATAGCACTATCGCATGGTGTGCACGGGATAAATTTTATCTTGTGACTCTAGGTGGCAAAGTACCACAAGAAGTAAACCAACTTAGTTTGCCTATAGCTGATCGCCTCAAATACCAATTAATTCAATGATTAGAAAAAGGGATGGTGTCTAACAGGTAGTCGATAATAGCTACATAAAATATAGGCTAGGGTTACAAGATGAGATTTATCCAGTATACACTCTCTAGTAGTATATGCATGTTTCACTTGTCAGTCAAAAATAAATAAATAATGTTTTCAATACCAAGTTTTTTTTTAAGGGTTGAGGGATACCTGCACCACTACTCGATGGTGTGCACTGGGCAAATTATGTCTTGTGACCCTAGCTACAAAGTACCACAAGAAGTAAACCAACATAGTTTGCCCATAAGAGATCACCTCAGATATTTAAGTTTTCCAACCCTTTTTTGTGATAAAAAAAATGGGGAATTCTTTAGCTGTAACAAATGTTTGATCTTAACCTTTTTTAAGGCAAGCAAGGGGAATGTGTCTCAGCTAGATAATATCTTTACATTTGACAATGGACTCAACAATCCTCCCACAACCTTCATCTTTGGTCCAAACTACTTAGCAGCTAACCTTTATCAGTTAAGTCCGATTGAGGTAAGCATAAACTCATCATAAACTAACACTGATCCAACATATACTTCAATTCATAACCTTAATAAAAACCCTAATTTTCATCCACTTTAATCAGTTAATGATGTTTGATCGGCTTGTCGTCGCAGGATTTAGCTTTGGCAAGTACATTGTTAAGGCCAATACATCTATACAGTGATGAAGAGGTGTCAAAGGAGATGGTGCTGTCTGATAAAAAGTATGGGTCGGTTAGGAGAGTGTTCATCATTTCTGGGCAAGATAAGGTGCTGAGAGAGGAATTTCAAGAATGGATGATTAAGAAGAACCCTCCAGATGAAGTGAAAGAGGTTTTGGGGTCAGATCACATGGTGATGATGTCTAAGCCTTTTGAGCTTTTTCTTCTTCTTCAAAAGATTGCTCACAGTTATTCTTGAAAACCCTACTAATCTTCAAGAAAATTTACACTCATATATACATTCATATATGTAATAACATTCATGCATTATTGTGTACATGGTGAAACAGCTTTTGATTTCTTGCATGTAACTTTGGTTCTATGTGTTTTCAATTAGCCTTCTATTCGTTTGCATGATTTGATTGAGGAATATAAAGAATGAATAGCGAATAGTTTATCCAAATCTATGTATTAATTTGGACCACAAATCCTAGGTTGCTAGAGTAGTATAGGGTAAATATTTCATATTATTCATCTATTCATTAGGTGCATGCTAAGATCCTATTTAATTATCTTTATTGGGCTATACCTACGAGGCCAGTCAGATAATTAACCCATCCAATCTATGCCTCTAGGTACAACTAGGCAAATCAAGGCAGATCGTGTGCGAGCGACTTAGTGTGGCTCAAAGTCAAACGGTACAGAGTCAACGGACCAATCGAGAAAAGACACGTGAAGTGTTAGTCGACTAATTAGACATAGGACTGACTCCATGCATAATATAAATAAGTTACTCGTCCTAGTTTAGGGGATTTTAGAGATTCTATGTTAGTGGACCAACTAGACATAGGATTGAGAGCCGACCAACTACCATAGTAGACCAATCGAGAAAAGACATGTGGAAGCATGTTAGTGGACCAATTAGACTGGATTGACTCCATGTATTGTATAAATAAGCAAATCAAGGTTGATTATGTGCATGACCGTTGCTTAATCATAGCGAACCAATCAAGAAAATACACGTGGAGGCATGTAAGTGGACCAATTAGACATAAGACTCTCTTCATGTATAGTATAAAACTATAAATAAGCTACTTAGTTCCAGCTTAAGAAATTTTAGACTTTTTGTTAGTGGATCAACTATTGCTATCATAATATTTTGTATGTCAATTAGTCAAATACTTTGTGGTCTGATGGCATCATTGTTACCATTCCAAATGGAAGGTCTCAAGTTCAAGTCCCATCCCAATCAAGGATGTTGGCATTATCATGAGTTGTACTCAAAAAAAAAAATATTTTGTATGTCAATTGTGCAGTGTAATAACTATAGAAAATGATTGGTGAGATAGCTCAATGAATGATGAATGAAGGTGACATTTCAGCTGAACTCCCTGATAATTATACATATAATGTTTTCACCCATTATTTTATCCAAAATTACACTCTGAGCCCTGAAAAACTCTGTCCTTCGTCTTCAACCTTCCAACGCTAGCTCATTTCTCCGATCGTCGCTCATTTGCAGAACCCACAATCAACTCTCTTCGTTCTCGGCTTTACTGTCTTCTTTTTCTTATATTTTCTCATTTTGGATAAAACAATATAGCAAGAACTGTATTAATCAAAGGGATATTTAAATTTAAATTAAAAAAGAAAAAAGAAAAAAGAACCATAGCAGAAGAAACCCAAAACAAATTGAACAGCAAAGAGGGCGAAAGAGGAAATGGAGTTTGTTGTACAATTACAAAAGAGAAAGTCAAGTATGGATTATGAAAGCAGTACAGTGATGTTTTATATAAGATGCCACAGAGAGAAAATGAACATTACACAGAGAACAAAAGCATGAAAGAAAACAAGCAGAGTTGAAAAGGCCATGGGGTGGGGGGATGAGTCGTCCTGTAATATTCACACCAAAGAGAGACTGGCAATAGATTCAAAGTATAGAGCAGTTTTGCGGGTATTGTATGTTGTGTTCACCCAGCTCTGCACATCTCACATCGCGTATACTATCTCTCCACTGCTCTCAATGTCGAGGTCAGGGTCACTCTCCAAGTCTTCTTCCATGTCATCGTCGATGTCTAAGCTTCCAGTAAGATAATTGTTCAGGCTGTTAGTCCCGGCAGCTGGAATGGTGGCCTCGGCTATTATCTGCATGATTTCATCAATGCTCTGCATGGGTTGATCTGGCTCCTCGAACTGGTTATTGGTTGTATTGTCATCCATGAGGTCCGCAGGGAGGTTCTTCAGGAACCACTCGTGATTCTTGATTTCAGGAATGGATATCCTCTGTTTTAAGGCAAATGTTGCACGAGTAAAATACAAAATTAATAGTAAATCCCCGGTGAAATGGAAAGCTCACGAGAAAAGAAGTTGAGAACCTTAATGGACTAGGGTGAAATAGGTCATTGTAGAGAGTGAGTACTAACAAACCTGTGTAGGATCAGCTACAAAGATCCTTGAGATCAGATGACGGCATTCCGGGGAGATGTGAACATAATCTGGTATTGAGTACTGAACATTCAAGATTCGCTGCACAAAAAGTGCTATATTTTCAGTTAAGACATTCAACCAACTATATGTACACAGGAACAACAGAGCATAAGAAGCTACCTGTATTGTCTTCCTGAAGTTTTTCGGCTCATCAGGGTCCTCAAAAGGATAAGCACCAACTAGCATTACATACAAGGTGACCCCACAAGACCACACATCTGCAATCTGTAACAATGCAGACATTTTCAAGAATAGTATCTACTATATAAACAATAGGGATATGACAAAGTTATAGGATAAAGTTAAACCACGGGGATCTTAATTCTCACCTTGCCATCATATTCTTTCTTCAGCAACACTTCAGGTGCAATGTATGCAGGAGTTCCAACAGTTGACTTTGGTTGTGAATGCAGCACCGAAGACTGAAAAAAATCAGAGTAAAACTAGTGATTAGAGATATAAATGACATGTCAACAAAGAACAGGGGAATAACGGGGGAGATAAAATAAATTGATTTATTGTAGACCTCAGTAGCTATTAGCCTATTACTATCTCCTGAATAATTTATAGGATTGAGATACAATGAGTTATCCTATATGAATAAATGTTATGAACAAATACTAACTGCCATGCTGTAGTTGGTTGTATAAAATAAAATATCAATCTAGAATATGTAGCAGTATAAAAAATCTATCCCATGTGGATCTAAGGTGTAAAAGGAACAAAGTCGCCCAATACCTTTGAATATCCAAAATCACATATCTTTAGTCGTGGAGCTGGGCTCCCATCCAGTAATGTGTTTTCCAATTTCAAGTCACGGTGGCATACTTGCTACATAACAAATAATAGTTTTAGAATAGAATCCCATATGCTCATGAAGTATATATTCCCAAATTAACATCACATTTCTCAGGGAAGAGATTTTCTTTAAGTACCATTGCATGACAATAGCTGACCCCTGATATTAGTTGCTGAAAGAAAAACCTTGCCTGCAATCCAGTTATTGCTAATGCACTAATTAAAAAACAAAAAATAAAAAGCAAAAATAAAGTGACAAGACAATTTTTGAATGCATTTAATAAAAACCTCATCCTCGCTGAATCGACCAGCATTGCAAATCCGCTCAAACAGCTCTCCACCAGATGCATATTCCATTACAATAGCCAAATGAGTCGGTGTCAATATGACCTAGAACATAAGTTCAAAAGAATAGCAGTATAATTAATCAAGTATTAACAACCGAATGTAAAGGAAAATAGAAATAAACTTTGACATGAACTTACTTCCTTAAATCTGACAATGTTGGGATGCCTTAATGATCTGTGGTTTATAATTTCTCTCTGCACATTTTCATCAATCTACAAGCATGCATGTAAAAGAAAACAAACTAAAATCAATCAGTTCCATAAATCCAAAAAGCAAACCAGTATATAAATCTCCAATTCGAATAAATTGTGATAGAAATTGATTAGCATCATTCACTTCGAAAATCTACTGTTGCAAGGAAAAAAAATTATAATTTACATACATTAAAGATCATAGTCCTCTTAAACAATGCCAGTTTCTCTTTAAAGCTTCCATCCAATAAAAGGATGTATATGAAAACAGCTTTAAGCTCTCCAATCACAATCACAAAATATCGTATTCAACATTTAAAACTTTGTTGTACAAGCTACAAGCTCTTGAACCTAGAGTCAAGGAGTTAAAAAGAAACTACTGTTTTTCTTCTGACTTCCCCAATGGTTTATTCGTGACATTCAGAGGTTACTCTTGAAAGTAAAAACAGAAAGTTATAAAAAATCCACATCAATACCAATGTCCAAGGACACCAATCAAATTTTAACCGGAAATAAATAGCCAAAATTTCTCACAGTACATTATGGCGCGCAGAGATTTGAAGTCAAATTCGAGCAACTAAAATAACTGAAACAGGAAACCAGAAGACTAACCTTCTCACCTCTCTCGATATACTTGACAGCGACGAGCTCGTTAGTCTGTCTATCCCTCATGAGCCTCGCAACACCGAAGTTCCCGGAACCGATGTCCTTGACGAGCTCGTAGCGGTCGCTATCGTGCATGATCGGCACATCCATCCCCGGTCCCACCGTCACAGCCGTACGATCCATCTCCTCTTTCTCCTCCCTTGGTTCAGCAACAAGCACGCACTGGCATTATCATCAACCGCCTTAAAAATTGCCCTAAATCCTCACCACCATCGCCCAACTAAACCCTAAAACCAAATAAATACGTTCAAAACCGCACAAAAAACAATATATCTCAAACAATTAAGGAGAAATTGAAGCTCACCACAACGTGGCGAGAGCTTAATCACAGGATTGACGTCGAACAGTTGGTTGAAGATGACAGAGATGAAGCTGAAGTCCGTGAAGTCTCAACAAACTCGATCAGCAAATTTCCAGCTACTCCTTAGGGCTTCTGTAGTGAATCTCCTCACCACATCATCACCTATATATGCACACCTATAGATATAGAAAGAGAGACAGCTCGTGAAGTAAGCTTCTTTGCTCTGCCTTTTTTGCTTTCAGCTAACTCTTTCTTTCGGCTTCCAGAACAGATAAACATTTTTATTTATTTAATTTTTTTTGTTTTTGCAATACAGTCTTTTTAAGCTGGTCCAAAATTAGTAAGTGTGTTTATTAAAAGACATTAATAGTTATCACAAACCCGCTAACAAATTAGAGCTAATTTCATTTTTTGTTCTAAATTTATAAATGATAGTATATTTTTAGTCTTTTTTATTAAAATATTCACATTTAGTTTATTAGAGTTATTTAATATTATTGTGACATGACCATTTATATCCTCTATCAACAAAATAATTTTAATTTCATTAAATACAAAGACATTTCCGTCTTCAATTACATATTTTTTCAAGAAAATAAACATAAAAGTATAGCAGGGTCAACCCACTTTGTATAAAATTGATCAAACCATCTTTGTATTTAACAACATTTTAGCGATTTTGTCGAATGATGACCAAAATAATTATACTTATACCACAATAATACTATGACAAAATATGAATATTTTAATTAAAAAAATATTAAAAATTGACTATCACCTATAAATTTATAATAAAAATAAAATTAACTATAACATATTACGTATTTATTATAAAAACTCGAGTTACTATTTTGTAGCTGACTAAATTTCACTTATAGTGATGTTTAATGGACTATTGGAGCTCCCATATTGTGGGCGTATGTCAATTTGATTGTGACAAGTGAGCTTAAATTCGTCTTATTCAATAGGCAAATAATACGGAGTAGTAATTTGATAAAGTTTGTATTTTAGTCTTTAAAAATATAATGATAACTTTACATTGATATATTGTTCCATAAAATGAAATGGCATAGTGATATTATTACATTCATTATTCAAATTTTGACTTCAAAAGGTATTCATATCTAGATAGTTATGATTGTCTTGTTCATTGATTGGCCATTAATATAAACGATCATCAAGTGTTTAACAAATTTCTATTGTTATTTTAAAGCAAGATACATAAAAGTGTACACTTAAGACCCATGTTAATCTAATTGTATTAGTTTGTATGTGTAAGATACCTCATTATAAAATTTTCAATTGAAAGACATAACTATATTGTATAATAAATATAGGGAACAATTTAATAGTATTGATGATGAGCTATACCTACCCAATTTTATTTCTTTTTTCAATTTTTTGAAACCAGAACCACAAAACTCTTATATATTTCTCAAGTCATTATACAAAGCACTAAAAATAAATGACGGGCTGGTATTAAACAAGAATCAACTCTCCAACAGTAAACTAATATCTCTAGCTAATAATTAATAAATGAGCCACAAAATTAGCTAAGCGCTTTACAAAACGAAGACCAACATTAGAAAAGAAAGATAAACGACATTTATATCCTGAAGGATCAAACCATAAGGTGAAAGATTATCATTATGCAACGGAGTAATGATTTGATGTGCATCAGTTTCAATGGTAACATCATCATAATTATGTCTCTTAAGCAAACTCAAGACTTCCCGAATCACCAAAACTTCGGCCTCTCTTGGTAAACAAGCGCCTTCCTTATCCATAGCGCCAGCCACCACAAAATTTGCCAGGCAGTCTCGGATAATCCAACCAATACCTATCTTGTTCAAATCCTCATTGATTGCCGCATTAACATTCAATCTAAGAGTTCTTTGACCTGGTACCTGTCACCGCTCAGCTATACCCTGCCGCATTAACATTCAATTTAAGAGTTCTTTGACCTAGTACCTGTCACCGCTCAGCTATACCCTGCCGCATTAACATTCAATTTAAGAGTTCTTTGACCTGGTACCTGTCACCGCTCAGCTATACCTATCTAATTAGTTGAGAAAATTTGCTAGGCAGTCTGGGATAATCCAACCAATACCCATCTTGTTCAAATCCTCATTGACTGCCGCATTAACAATCAATTTAAGAGTTCTTTGACCTGTTACCTGTCACCGCTCAGCTATATTTTTCCAATTAGTTGAGTAACATAACTTATGCCTATGGGTAAACCTAACTAATGAAAAACAAGCAATTACATATACTTAAAAAAAAAAAAAAAGTGTTAGAAGTCTCTCAACTTGATCAATTAACTGATCAATTAACATTTTATATATATACATTCATTGTACTTCATTAATTAATTACACCTGGACACCTGTCACCGCCTAACTAATGAAAGACAAGCAATTACATATAGTTAAAAGAAGGAGAGGGATTCAAAAGTTATAAGTCTCTCAACATATTGAAGCATAAAGAGTCAATATCGTCTTCATTAAGACTTAAGCCTACCCTTTTCATATGAAAGTGTAACGAGTGCTACTAAACTACAAGTTCTTCGCATAATTGAGGTAATTTAATTAGCAAGTGCAAGAGATGGGGAAAATGGGTGGATAAGGTTTTGCGGAGCACGAGAAAGCAGCCAAGTGGTGGGGTATGATTCGGTGGCGTATGGAGAGTGAGGTTAGTGTAGAGGGTAAGGTTCGGGTGCTGACAGGATATGATAAGCACTTCCTAATTATTAAGAGGGTTGACATGATGTGTGGCCATGATTGGTTGACCAATGAGGCAATGCTGTATATTACCCATACAAATCAATTGCCCCACGGCCCCACCACCATTTTTTAATAACTTTTTTTTTTTTGGTTGAAGGGTTAGCTTACACCATAGGTAATCATCTAATAAATTTTATATGAATATTATCATACTTAGTAAAATCTTGTTGACATTTTTAGCTTGTAATCCATATATACCCCCTTACATAAGTATTTAAGCTTGATGGTTTGGTATTTAAGCAATCATTTAAAACACGCTCGATCAAAATAGTGTTAATAATAATCTTTTGAATTTTAAGTACAAAAATTATGTTTCATTGACTTAGAACCTTTTGGGACTTTTCGTAATGGTATATAACATGTAGATTTCATAATTTCAATGAAAAATATATTTTGGAAAATGATTCCTTAGTTTGGGCCTAGTATGGGCCGGAAATACTTTTGAATAAGATGAACAATGACTCATGGATCTTGAGCTTGGAGCAATTGGCACTTTGGGTTTTGGAACAAACTTATGGGCCAGCCCATGTTCCGCAAAAGTGATGGCCATAAACTAGAAAGCACAATAGTTATACAATGGACATGAGTTCATCTTGTAAGGTAGGCCTGTTACAATTTAGATACTGAATGCTTACCATTCAAATTGTGAATATTCAATATATAAATTGCGTAATTTGGATCTGAGTTCATAAGACATAATTGTTGAAATGCTAGGTTGTTATATAGAGTAGTTAGTGAAAAGACGATATTGATTCTTTGTGCTTCAGTAGGTTAAGAAAGTAGTTATAAACAGATACTGCATTGTAACAGAGTCAGTAATACTAAAAAAAAATCACGATGTTCAAGAGCATGACAGACAAAAAGTAGGGATGAAACAAACAGTTGACACATGTATCATGAGGTGGCAGAAGTTTGAATCATTGAATGTTGGACAGAAGGAAAGAAAGAAAGAAAGAATGGACGGAGATGCATGCTAGCTAAGGGCATATGATGATGAACTTGTCATCACGTGAAAGATGCTTTGGAGTGATGGGTATTATATATTGCGTCTGTCTTCTTCGTCCATGGAATCTTATTTGGATCCCCAATGAATTTAAGTGACGCAGATGTCGTTTCACAACCGACGATTCCTTACATTATTTGCGAATCTTATCAAACAAACTACGACGACAGGTCGGAGAATTTGTCGTTCTTGCTTCCTACCGCGCCTTCCCGTCGCCACGTGGGACCATAATTGATCACAATTTATATCGTGGACCATATTGAATTATATAGATGAAGACACATAAATTTATAGCATAATACTCATGTTCTATATGTATTTATTTTAAAACATCGTGTTTTATCGAATCGAATAAAATAGTGTAATTTATACATGAGAAATAAATTACACTAACAAAATTATGTGCGATAAACTTAACTTTCTTTGTATAAGGTTAATATGGTGTGATTTCTATCATTATTTTATTAAATCAAATAAAATTTTGTGGGTATTTACGTATACTTTGGATAAGACTCAAATATATGAATAGAGTGTGTGACCAATAATGTCATGTGATTCCATATTTTCATGCCATCTTGTGTAAAAGACAAGATAAATGTGGACCAATTGCAACTAACCACTTATCCATGAACCAACAAATGTTATAAATAAAATGTACAAGCCATCCAACAAGATATTTTAAAATATTACTGCATAAATGAAATCAAATAATTCAAAAATTTTCTTGGTTGGACTCACCGTTCTTATCTTGACGACAGGTAAAATTTTACATGTGTTAAGAAAGTAAAATTTATGAAATTATTTTATGTTAGTTAATTAGTTGAATTGTGCTCAGTTAACGTTATTACCGGAAATAATTGAATTAGAGTAAGATGTTTGATGTTTTCCATGAGGAGAGATTCTGTTCGAAGTGAAGGAATCGCATTTGCCTCCCTAATCTACGATGCAAAAAAATCAACAAAAAATATCGTAAGTGGCCAAGTGGGGCCCATCACTCACTAAAAGATTCCTTATCCCTAAACTGTCCAAATATCACAATGTTGCATGCCAAGATTAGTTCAAGATTGTTCCAGATTTTTACAATATTGATACGATAGTATTGGCATATATATATTGTGAAATTATATCTTATAATTTTGATATACATAAAAATTCACAATTGTTATTCAAAAATATTTATGATCTTAGTCAGTAAAATTATCAAATTTAAAATTTTGTACTTACCAAATTAACTATCAAACTAATTTAGTTGAAATTAATCCCATATCCTATAACTTATTTACATTTACTAGAGTTCTAATATATTGGTAAGTTCAATAATTCAATGTTATGAATTCTTATATTGTTTGTATTCGCTGCTCACTTAGTGGCTCGAGAAGCTGTATCTATTGCTGACTGTAAGGCTTGACTTAGTTCGCCCCCGCCTTCCTTTCGTGATGATGTTTTAGATCTTAATTAATGATTGTGTTTCTTTGTTTTAAGAAAAAAAATATTGTCAAAGTTCGAGATCTTTTATTATATTAAGACACAAGTGTTTATGGATCCGAATAAACAAATCCCTTAATAAATAAATAATGTATAAATAAAATAAAAAAAACAAATAGAAGAATAGAATCTCATGTGATAAAACGAGGGACATTTTAGACCATTCAATAAAATAGCGATATGGATCGGAATCCAAGTGTCGTAAACGTTTAAATACGCGGCGAACAGGAGATTCTCCGCTATTATATTCTCGGCTTCCCATCCCTTCTGTTTTGTCTGAAAATAAAAATCGGATCTTTTTTTGGAAGTCTTTGCCTCACCCCTACGTTTCTATAAATAAAAAGATCTAATCTGTGAAAGTAAGATCTGGAAAATGGGTTTGATTCCAGCTGAACTGAGCTTGGATTGCAGCCCAACTTTCGTTCCCAGAACGATCGCAGAGTTTCTCGCCGGAATGTCGACGATCGGCGACGCATCGGAGCGAGTGTCCATGATTGACGATTACGTCCGGCGACTCGAGGAGGAAATGCGGAAGATCGACGCTTTCAAACGCGAGCTGCCTCTTTGCATGCTTCTGGTAAATGACGGTAAGATTTATGTGTTTTTTTCTGTTGTTTGTGTGTGTGAACAATTGGGCAGGTGGAAATTGAAGTTTTGGTGTTTTTCTGTTGTTTTCTTGGATTAAAATCTGGATTTTATACTGTCTGTGTTTGGGGATTTGGGTTGTGAAACTATCTGGTGATATGATTGGGTTATGGAGTTTGAAGATTTGGGTTGTTTGTTGCAGCAATTGTAGCCCTGAAAGAGGAAGCAGTGCAGTGCAGGAGGTCAAGGATGGAGCCAGTTTTGGAAGAATTTATACCTCTCAAGAAGAGCTCTGATGATGATGAAGATAAGATTGAAACCAGGAGAGAAAGGGGCAGTAGAGAAAAGGTGGATTGGATGAACTCTGTGCAGCTCTGGAGCAGTGGAAACAACCACTGTCTCAGTTCAAAGAATGATCTCAAACTGGTAAAAGAACAGTTACTGAATCTTTTTTTTTTTTTTTTTTTTTCGCCGTCAGACACAGTTACTAATTCCCTAACTGGATTATAGCCGACTCTATTCGGTGGGACAGTGACTAATCCCCTAACTGGATTGTAGCCGACTCTATTCGGTGGGACAATTGTGCAAATTTAAGGCTGCTCCATACCCAAAGCCTACAGTCACTGAATCTGTTGAAACATCATAAACACTGTTTCTTGTTTGGGATATTGATGGTTCTGTTGTTTTGAACAGGCAATTGAGGAAGAGGAGAACAGCTCAGTAACCAATGATCTACTTGTGTCTGGGAAACCAATGAATCCAGGAAAGACATCTGCAGTTCCTGGGCTTTTGCTGGGCACTCCTGCCAGAGAATATATGGTGATTGGTGGCTTAAGTTCTATGGACTGTGGTAGCAGAGCTGCTGCATCTTCTACTGCATCAAGCAGTGTAAGGCCTCAGTATCATCATCATCAGCAGCAGCAGCAGCAGACTTCCAGGAAGCAAAGAAGATGTTGGTCACAGGAGTTGCAGAAACTATTTGTTAATGCCCTGCACCAGCTTGGAGGTCCACATGGTTAGACCCTTTTCCCATGTCTAGCATATAATATATAAACATAAATATGTAGTCTCACTATCAGATAGTCGAGATGGGACACGTTCTTCAATTTGATATCAGTCTCACCCGATAAAATCAGTTATAAATGTGCAGTTTCACTATCAGCTAGTTGAGATGGAACACTTACTTCAATTTGATATTAGCGTCACTCAGTTATAAATGTGCAGTCTCACTATCAACTAGTTGAGATGGAACATGTACTTCAATTTGATATCAGCGTTATTCACTTATAAATGTACAGTCTCACTATCAGCTAGTTGAGATGGAGCACATACTTTAGTTTGAAATTAGTGTCACTCAGTTATAAATGTGCAGTTTTACTATCAGTTAGTTGAGTTGAGATGGAACACGCACTTCAATTTGATATCAGCGTTACTCACTTAAAAATGCAGTCTCACTATCAGCTAGTTGAGATGGAGCACATACTTCAGTTTGATATTAGTGTCACTCAGTTATAAATGTGCGGGCTCAGCTAGTTGAGATGGAACACGTACTTCAGTTTGATATTCCATAAGATAAATCTTTGATAGCTGTTGGAGCTCTTGAAACTCCATTCAGTTCTGATAAACCTGAGATTCTCTTTTGGCTTTTATGCAGTGGCAACTCCTAAGCAGATTAGAGAGCTTATGAAAGTGGAGGGTCTGACAAATGATGAAGTAAAGAGCCATCTGCAAGTAAGTGTGAACCTGCAACTATTATGTTCCATTTGCAGTGTCTAAATTTGACATGTTTGGTGACAAAACATTCTGCCATGCCATTGCAGAAATACCGGCTTCATATTCGAAGATCTGCACACACAAATACCTCGAGTGCAAATCGGTTTGCACCCCAGTCTGGTTCCCCTCAAGGGCCCCTAGGCACTTCATTGACAAGAGACAATAACATGACAGAAGAAGAAGAAGATGATGATGATGACAAGTCCGGGAGGCAAATCCCGAAAATTCTTACTCTGACGAGTAAAAATGGTGCATAGATGTTCACTGTATATGTTTATACAGCATACATACATATATATGGATGGCTGGAGAGATGTAAAATTTTGCAGGATTAGATTCCTTCTACTTTGAGTTGAGTTCTTGTTGTAAGGAACTTGAAGAAAGTAGCTCCCTTGAGAGAGAGGAAGGGACAATATAACAATCTGAGAACTGTGTTGTGTATCATCACTCTTATAATGCAATAAACTCCTTTGAATTCTTCTGTGGTTTCTGCAACTGAAGCATTGTTGAAAGCCTTGTTTCCCCTGACTAATCCCCATTCAAAAAAATAAAATAAAATCTAATCAAATAGTTATTATGGTGTAAATTACTAAATTTAGAAGAAAAATACAACATTAATGGTCGAAGAACAAGTGCAATGAATTATATGCATCAAATATCATAACATTAACTCCAACTGAGTTGGTCGAGTAGTTGGCTTGGTAAAAACAAAATTTTTAGTTCAGACCCTCATGGAAACTGTCTATTGACTTTTTTAGTTTGAGCCGGTTACTTATGAACAATCACCTAGAGTGTGCTTAGTTTGCACATGGGAATCTGAACCGAGGTGGGAATCAAATACTTGGTAATGATAATGGGTTTTGGTGAAAATATTTTACATGTTTTGGTATAGTATAGTGAAATTAGAATGATTACCAATATTGTCATTTGGTTATGTAGGATCTTATAATGAAATAAAGGTTTTAAAAATACAAAAACGATATTCTCAAAAAAAAAAAAAAACAAAAACGAAAAATCAATGCAATTGATCCTAATATAATGAATCCAAAACACCAATATGAACAAAAAATCAAAATAAAAATCTAAAAAACTAATCCAAACTTAAAAATCATATTACCAATAAGATTGAATGATACCGGTTTTTAATTAGGGAGTGAGGTATTTAATTGAAAAGGTAATCAAAACACATAGTTTGTTGTAAAAAGTTGTCAACCAAACACAAGTGCATATTCACATATAAGTGGGACATGGTTTTTATATATCAAAAGGTGAACAGTTTGATTATTTATTTTTTGGGTTAGGCCACGAGATATTTTGAGTAGGCCTTATCTATAGGAAGTACATTTAAATCCGTACTATACTTAAATTAACTTTCGTTTACACTTTTCCATACAAGAAAAGGTTCGAACTCTCGATATCTCTTAATGGACAAGAGTGCAAGGTCACTCACACCAAGCTGGTAAAGTTTGATTATTTATTGTGAACATATTGATGGAGTCTAAACTCTAAAGCACTTGTTATTAAAGTGGATGGACAATTATAAATGCTTTGAATTTAATCCTTAAAAAAAGTCAAATGATGAAAAAGATTTGGTCAGAGGGGAAAAAAAAAGTGTGGGGTTCAGTGTTTGGCGCTGGATCGTGCGGATTCAATTTTGTTTCTCTTTCGACTATCCAAATGACAGTTACTAAACTGGAGGAGAGGAGAGGAGATGTAACTTCCCCGCTCAACCGATAAACGACTTTCTCTTCTCAACAGCGAAACCAAACCACATTCAACAAAACATCATTAACAAATCTCCAAATGAGAAACACATTTTAAATCAAACTTTACCTTAAACCCCCCCCCCCCCCCAAAAAAAAAAAAAAACGCCATGGCGCAAATGAAACGTGAAAAAGAGGTGGTTTCCTGCGCTAAGAATGCGCAGGAAATGGAAAGCGTGAGAGGGAATGATCAGGGCAAGAAGAAAATGGGCGGTGGCAGTGTGAGTATTGGTGGCACAAGCAGCAGCGGCGGCGGTTGTTTCAAATTAAATGTTCATGCTCCAGAATTCATTCCTAGATCGTTTACCCAGATCCCAGTTTCGGGATATTACTACCCATATTCGCAGTACCAGGATTGGATTTATGTGGGTGATCAAGATTCATTCCCCTTTTTCGACAATAAAAATGTTGTCTTGCCTCAGGACCACCGCAAGGATGACCTCCCTGAAGAAGTCAGGCTAAAGATCATCAAACAGGTTGTCCTCTTCAAATCCCTCTATGTTCATATCTTTGCAGTATATCATTGTAAAATATGGCATTTGTGGGATAATCTAGCCAAGTTAGTGAGGCCCTTCACTTGTAATCACAAGTTTAAAAGTTTGATTCTTGGTGAGACGGTCTACTGGTCTTCTTGATTTGAACAGTCAGCTATAAGTAGCCTAGGTTGGTTCACCATCTTGTAGTTTTTTGCCAGAAGTAGCCTATTGGCTTTTTTAGACAATCTACTCTAGTTTACCTACTTATGGTCATTTAAGGCGATCAGTTATAAACAATCTAGACTGGTATATTTCCTTGTGGTTCTTTGTTAGCAGCGTCACGGAGTAGCCTATTGGCGATCTTAGACAACATACGCTAGTTTGCCTACTTATGGTCCTTTGTCGGCATATTCACCTTCTTGATTTAAGCCAATCAACTATAAACAACCAGACTGGTTTACTTCCTTGTGGTTCTTAGTCGGTAGGGTCACAAGGCGAGATTTACCTAGTGCACACTCTGACTAGGATCACAAGGCAGGGCTTTTCCGGAAAGCTAATGCACACTCTAGTTAAGATCATAAGGTGGGGTTTACTCAATGTACATCCTTGGATAGTGGCTACAGTTTCTCTCGTCACTAAAAAAAAGAAGCAAATATGGCATTGTTGAATTTTTGTGATGATAGGACAGTGTTGCTTGTATGTATAGGTGGAGTACCAGCTAAGTGACATGAGCTTGCTTGCAAACGAGAACTTGGCCAAACAAATGAGCAAGGATCCTGAGGCCTATGGTGTGGATCATGGCCTGAAATTTACTACATTTTTCCTGTTATGCTCATGTTTTAATGATGATCCTATGATTATAATGATATATGTTTGTATTACAACAGTTCCTATAACTTCTGTGGCCTCTACCAAGAAGATCAAGTCTCTTCTTAGTAATAAACCTATGCAAGTGCTTGCTCAAGCGCTCCGGTCCTCATCAAAGCTGGTTAGTGCAGTAGGAAAGAAATGCTTTTTTTTTTTTGCCCCATACTTATCCTAATTATGATCAAATTTGTGTCTTGAAATGTGGATTTCCGGAAGAATGTGAGCAACGATGGCAAGAAGGTTAAACGAAAGCAACCCTTCACTGATAAGGACAAAGAGGAGCTGCAGGTGAACGAATCTTGGCATTTTGATCTCCTTGTAAAAATGGTCTGTTTTGCTTCCCCTATTGTGTGCTTAAAACGCTTTTCTTCTTTCTTGAAGTCGCGTACTGTTGTGGCTGAGAATTTACCTGATGATCACTCCCATCATAATATTGAGAAGATATTCAATGTGGTTGGAAGGTTAAGTTTTTGCCTTTTTTTCATTGAATTCTGTTTCGGTTATCCTGTCTGATCTCTAGTACTAAGACGCGTTGATAAGTTAAAGATACGCGTTTGCAGTGTGAAAACCATCAGAGTATGCCATCCCCAAGATTCCAATTCTTCTGCTTCAAAGGGAGAACATTTCATTAGCAATAAGGTAATGAAGGATGGGCCTCTATTGTCCTCGAGGCAAAAATTTTAAACTTATTTTAACATATTTGTTTGCTTCCTTTCATTCAAGCTCCACGCTTTGATAGAGTTTGAGAGTCCTGAAATAGCCGAGAAAGCTGTAAGCTAATTCCTCCAAACACTAAATTTCTTTGTTTTTTGACATCTTTTTCGTGTTGGAAGGCTTTCTTGTGCTTGTGATTTGGCTAGGTGGAGAGGTTGAATGATGAAAAGAATTGGCGAAAGGGGTTAAGAGTAAAGATGTTACTTAGGCGCTCAGTACGCTTTCCTCCTTGATCTCGATCTGCACTTAATTTCCCCCTCCTATTGCTGCATTTTCATTTCGTTATCTATGAAATATGCAGCCAAAGTCTGTTTTAAAGAACAGGAAGTCGGATTTTGATGGCTATTTAGACGACGATGAGCTAGCAGAAGATGCCTCGCAACCTATTCAACCAGAACCAGCTAATGACACTAACAATATTGTAAGTATTGCCAGTTTGACAAGACATCCTTAAAACAAACATTGCAGATGTTTTATAGAACAGTAGCTATATCAGAAACCGAAGATTATATTACTGTTGGACTAATAATGACTAGGCTGAAGAGAGCTCGACTGCATCGAAGAAGGGATGGGGAAAAGGCCGAGTGAAACTCAGGCAGCAACAAAGCTTGAGTTACAGCGCCCGTGGCCTTCTTTCTGCATCGCCACAGTCTAACTGCCATATCCAATCTGAAGGGCCCGCTAAGCCGATTGTAAAGGTGCCAAGAATGCCAGATGGAACTCGAGGCTTCACAATGGGACGGGGAAAGCCACTCGGGGCTGCTGCTCCATCCAGCTTATCATGCGTCGTCTGATCTTATTTATGTTGAATTTTGCTCGATCCAATGCCACTTCGCTTTATTTATTTCCATCAGGGTATAGTAAACTCAGTTCTGCTCCATTCTTTTCGCGTAGCCTAGAAGGTAGCAGTGTATGTGTATGTTTGCAGACAATAATGGCCTTTCTCGCCATTTTTTGAGTATCACAGAATCATTCAAATGTATAGTATTAGAATGTAGTATTCACTTTAGGTCTCAGAAATCAACAAAAGCTCGTGGCTGCTGCTGATATAACGCCTAGCTTTTGTTTCATTGTTCTATTACTCATCTTACTATTCTAATTATTGATCCATTAACGCTTTTCACTGTTCGGGTATACCTAGTTTAAGGACTGGCTCGATCTTCAAACTTTAATCACGCGTTTCTTGAATAGCAGTACATCTGATCTTTAATCTTTTTGCATATATAGCACTCAAAGAAATGATCATTTCTTGGATATGAACTGCAGTTCTGCAGATAAATATCCATACAGATTAGAGATTTAACTGAGCATGGCCGGTGTGGTGCTTGCTTTGTCATCGAAATAATTAATTCTGTACCTGAAGATGATGTTTCTCCACTCAGTGAAGACATTAACAACAAACCAGCACAATGATTCACTGCAAAAGGAGAACTCATCTGAGCACGTGCAATATGCAAATTTTTTTATCATATAGTTTTTAAAAGGCCAAAGGGCGCCTGGCAATATGGCGTTCGGGGTGATCAGAATGTTGAGCATATAATATATAAACATAAATGTGCAATCCAACTATCAGTTTAGGCTTTTAGTTGAGATGCATCACATGCTTCAATTCAGAACTCGGTTTACTGGTCATTTGAAATGGGAGGGTGCATGCAACTCAGCTCCCACTTGCTCGGTTTTGACTTTCGAGCAAAACCTGCATTTTTATTTGGTCTGATTAGCATGGAAGAAAACTAAAGAAAGTTTAAGTGGCTAATGACTGGATCCTTCACTCATATATCTTTTTAAAGTAATGGTAATTTGTATTGTTTCTCACATGCATAGTGGCATTCCCACTGTATAAGCTCCACCACAGCACAGAAACTTGATTGTTTGTGTATAAAATGCTGCTTTAATGGCCAAGTTTTGCATTAAAACTTTCTTTCTTGATTCATAAATCATAAGTAGTTATGGGTCATCATGGTTTTCCCCGCCCTGAAATGGCGATTAGCCTCGTCTTATTTCTCGGATTCCTGGCAGCTCCCATGGCTGAATCCCAACTCGATTACCTTTTCTATGACCAGTCATGCCCGAACTTGGACATGATAGTCCGGTGGGGCGTTTGGGCAGCCATCAGAAACGACTCGAGAATGGCTGCATCGCTGATTCGTCTTCACTTTCATGATTGTTTCGTAAATGTAATTTCTGTTACCTCTAAAAACCATAATGCTGCTTGCAATCAGGAATATAATATATGTTTTGATTGTGATTTTGGGGTTTCTGCAGGGCTGTGAGGGCTCTGTGCTTCTGGATGACACCAAAGGTTTCAAGGGGGAGAAGAACGGCTTACCAAACCGCAATTCAGCCCGAGGTTTTGAGGTTATTGACAGCATAAAAGCCGATGTGGAGAAAGCTTGTCCCTCAATTGTATCTTGCACTGACATACTAACACTTGCAGCTAGTTATGCTGTTGGCATGGTACATCTGCAACCATAATTTTCCTAAAGAAAATTTGTAATTTTCGTTGTTCAAGTTCCCGGTTTGTTCTTTGTCCCTGGTTCCAATTGGGACGGGACTCAAACCTGAGAACAGTGATGTCATCAGACAACAAGGTACTTGACAATTGATCAACTGATTTCATTTCTCGGTTTTTGTACAGTCGGGAGGACCATATTGGCGAGTGTTGTTAGGGAGGCGAGATGGCCTAACTGCGAGCGAGGAAGCAACGAAACAGCTGCCATCACCTTTTGAGAGTCTCAAAGACATCACTGCCAAATTTTCATCCCAGGGTCTTGATCTGAAGGACATGGTTGTTCTGTCAGGTACCCAAATTTACCTTAAAATGAACTTGTCACATGTTACAGACAACAAAAACAACAAAAGGCTTTGCTGTTTCCTAGAATTAATGTTAATGTTGTTGTTGTTGTGTGGTTTAGGAGCACACAGTGTTGGTTTTGCCCAGTGCTTCACCTTCAAGAGGAGGCTATTCAACTACCAAGGCTCTGGCAAACCAGACCCTACACTGGAATCCTCATTCCTGTCAAACTTGCAGACAACCTGCCCGAACGTGGATAAATCGAACACCAAGCTTGCTCCTTTGGATTACCAATCCGCGTATAGATTTGACAACTCGTATTACACCAATCTCGTGAACAACACGGGCCTTCTCGAGTCCGATCAAGCTCTGATGGCCAATCCCCAGACTGCTGATATGGTTAAGTACTACAGCGCGTATCCATATCGCTTTTACATGGACTTTGCCACATCAATGGTGAAGCTAGGCAACCTTGGGGTGCTTACTGGGAAAGATGGACAGATTAGAAAGATATGTGGCTCTGTGAATTAAGATTATGGCTCTTTAAAACAGCTTCTTTTATCTGTAACATAAACCAGTGGTGCTGTTTGTATGCCTATGTAGGTATTAGGTTGTCTGGTGACTGGTCCCGGGCTGTTTCAACTTTCGACCATATAGAAAGACTAGCGATCTTGTAATTCAGTGGTATAAGTTGAAATACTGTTGACAAAAAAGGATGTTTAATTTCTGTTACCTATCCTAGTTGTTGGCAACATGACACTTTTGCATTGTTACAGTGACATACAATGTTGTCTGTCTTGCTTTTAGTACTGGATAAACAACTAGCATTCAAATGGTGATGGAATTGAAAGTCATTGAATTACTAAGGGGCCAGACATCTGTACCCCATTTCACTTTCAGATACTGAGGAACAGTATAATGCTTGCCCACAAAAGACTAACCGAATAATGAAGAGATAAATCACAGTTACTTAACAGTTCGTTAGGTGGAAATGAGTCCATTACATGGACGTAATTTTCACATTACAGTTGTCAAAACTTGATACTGTGTCATTTTCAGTTTTCACAATTTATCACAGAAATTAACTGAGTTGTCCATGTGGATGTAAACCTACAATCTACAACCCATAAACGAATCACACAAAAACTAAATGAGTTGTCGTGCAGATGTAAACCCACAATCTACAATCCATAAGCCAACTGAATCCATAATCTACAACCCATAAACCAATCACACAGAAACTAAATGAGCTGTCCGTACGGATATAATCCCACAATCTACAATCCATAAACCAACTGAATTGTCTGTACAGACTTAAACTTACAATCTAACACACAAGAACCAACTGCCAACTGAACTGTTTGTATAACGATGCAAATTTTCAATCTAACACACAAGAATCAACTGAGCTGTCTGTGCGGATGTAAGCCCACAATCTACAACTCATAAACCAACTAAATTGTTTGTATAGACATAAACTTATAATCTAACACATAAGAATCAACTGAGCTGTTTATACAGACATAAACTTACAATATAGCACACAAGAACCAACTGAGCTGTCCGGTATAGAAGCTTAGTAGCACGACAAAATGATGATTAATAATGACAACATTCTTGATAGAACCAACGCTTTAAGAATGCTCCTTTTCTCTCTCACCTTTCCCATTTGCAGCCATTTCTTCCATCTTCCCTAACCACTGTCGCGGTCTTTTCCCGCTCTGCTGAGACGCTAAAATGCAGGGAATTTTCATGGTTGCTTCAGTTTAGAGCCCAGAAGAAGAGAATCCGAGTTAGACCCAGAATCTGATCCCCCATTAAGATTCCAAAAAGCTTGCAAAGATCAAAACTTTCGGGAAAGTTAATTATCGTTCAGAATGTCCAATTCGCCGTTGATGAACCCTCTGCAGCAACCGCCGGCAATGGTGACAGGCCAGCAAGCTTACGTGGATCTCCCGGCTCATGGGTCGGTCGGCGCCGTGATCGGAGTTGTGGCGGTGATAGTTATTCTGGGCGCCGTAGCTGTGATAATCGGCCGGCTGTGCTCCGGCGGGAGCATTATGGGTCGCGGGCACTACGCCTTTGAGAGGTGGTTTGAGACGAAATGTGGGTCGTGCGTTAATGGGCTGATCGAGGTGCCGGAGCGACCGGTGGATGCCGAGGCGGCGGCGGAGAACGGTGGCTCCGGCGACCCTTCGCCGGCGCCGGAGCAAGAAGCGGCGCCCCAGGAGACGAAGGAAGAAGAAGAAGACGTTGGTAATCCACACGGAAAAGCTGAGTCTTGAAGTGGTTAATTCACATTTCCATGGCCACCGCTTTGTCATCAACTTCTCAGTTCTCACCACCTCTGAAGACTGAAATGTTTTTTTTTTTTTAGTTTATTAATTTCTTTCTTATTTCTTGATTGGATATTTTAGAATTTTTAGCACTTTTAGTCCCACGACTATCGTGGTACTTGCAGGATTGGTCCACGACTTTTAAACTTTGCAATTTTGGTCCACGACTATTGTTTTTGTTGCAAAAATGGTCCTTTTTCCGCAGGAAAATAAATCATGCGGTTTTTCCGGTAATTTTTCACCGGGAAAAAAAATATCGGCATATTTTTTGTCAATTTTTCGTCTGAAAAAATTCCCCTTTCAAGTAGGATTAAAATGGGAATTTACATTGTTGAAAACAATTTCCCTTTCGAGCAGGAAAATATCGATTGTCATATTTAACACGTCATCTATTGCCGGAAAAAACTAATTCATTTCTAAAAAACATGTGATCGCATCAGTCTGGACTCCAAAATTATTTTGATTTTGGTAAACTAATTAAAGTTAATTCTAAAAAGGGGAATTTTGAATTTGTTAGTTCAAATTTAAATTAGTTTTACTTTTTAGCCAATTAAGTACTAAATTCAGGTTTCAAAAAAAAAGGTACTAAATTCAAAATTATTAGTACAAATTCAAGATCAACAAAAACAATATTATTAAGATTAAATTTAAACTAAAAAATAAAAATTATTTTGCTCAAACCCACCACCTCCCGTATAAAGGGAAGGGTTTGATGCCACTAGACTACAAGTTTGTACTTAACTTTACTAAGATTAAATTGCCTACATATTTGTTAAGAAATGAATTAGTTTTAACTTTAAGTTTACCAAAATCACAATAATTTTGGAGTCCATACTGACAAGATCTCGTACATTTTAGAAATGAATTAATTTTTTATTTTTTATTTTGCAATAGATGGCGTGTTAAACATGACAACTAATGTTTTCCTGCTTGAAAGGGGATTTTTTTTCAACAATGTAAATGCTCATTTTAATCCTACTTGAAAAGGAATTTTTTTTTTGATGAAAAATATGCCGATATTTTTTTCCCGGCGAAAAATTGCCGGAAAAACCGCCGGATTTATTTTTCGGCGGGAAAAAGGACCATTTTTGCAACAAAAACAATAGTAGTGGACCAAAATTGCAAAGTTTGAAAGTCGTGGACCAATCCTGCAAGTACCACGATAGTCGTGGGACTAAAAGTGCTAAAAATTCGGATATTTTATTTAAGAGCAAATTTCATCAATCCACTATCATAGCATTATCACATTTAATTTGTATGAACAGTTCAAATTAGTCACATAAAAAAAAATATCATAATATTTTTTCATTAAATCTAAAATTGCATTAAATCGATGAATTAATACATTTAATTGTAACTTTTTAAGACTCAAATGTTTAGTTATTTTTTCGTATGAACTTGGAGAGGATTATAAACAACTTTTTCAATAAAATTTTGCAGGCATGAGTTGATAGATCATAAATATTCCCATGCTATTAACTTTGACTACATACATAGGTAGAAAACTTTTGTCCACACTTCTCAAGTCCAATAATATTTTGTGTAAAAAAAATTCCATCAAATCATGCCAATTAAACAAAATTAGAATAGAGACAAAAAAACACCTAAAAAAGTAATGTTTATCTATATCAACAAATGACTCTTTGACAATATGAGGTGTGGTTGAATGGAAGGGGCGCATGTGGCTTATGCACGGAACACGTAGGCCGGCAATTCCTCTCTAGAGTAAAAACAAAAACACTCTATATTCTCTATCCTCCACATCACAAAGGACCCCACAAAAGACCTCTAGTGTAGATGCTCTAATTCTATTTTCAAACAAAATTTTCTCGAGACCATTAAAATATACTCAAGTCCTATTTATGTTGGAGTGATATCTCATTATTGTTTTGCATAGTTCTTTAATTTGAGTGTAAATGTGTAATTAGCATTGATGTTATCAAGTTTCTAAAAAATATTCCTTTAGTTCTTTTTTTTTTTTTTTTTTTTGAGGAGAAATTCAACTGAACTATAGGAGTATTTACTTGAAGACTTGACCAAATATAGGCATGTGTCCTTGGAGCATAATTTAATTCAAGATTCCATTTATAGTGTTGATAATTTGTCTTTCAATTCCATTGTTTGGTGTAGGGGTGGGCAAAACACGGACAATAGGCGGTTAACCGACCGAACCGCTGAAATTCGGTTAACCGTAACCGAACCGAACTTTTCGGTTCGGTGAACGGTTAATGGAATTTGGAATTTTCGGTTAACGGTTAATTCGGTTCGAAACAGCCGGTTAACCGAATTAACCGAACGGTTAACCGAAAATTAATATATATATATATATATATATATAACATGAGAAATCCCTAATCCCTAATTTCATTTGAGTTCAGCCGCCCCCAGCCCTCTTTGTTTCTCACTCTCTCGCAATCTCTCATTCTCTCTCAAATCTCAATCATCGCTGACGCCCACCGGCTACCGGCCACCACCCTTAGCCCTCACTGCCTCTCTCGCGCTCTCTCTCTCACCGTCAGAACGCAACTGCCCCTCACTGTCTCTCTCGCACTCTGTATCTCTCACCGCCCCAGTCCGCCACCAGCCCACCGCCATTCGCCAGCAGCCTAGAACCGTGGACCTGCTCCAGCCTCCAGGGATAGAGGCCAGTAGGCCACCGTCCACTGCCTGTCAGCCACCGCCAGCCACCCAAGCCCCTCACTGTCTCTCTCGCACTCAGTCCGCCACCGCCAGTAGGCCACCGTCGACAAGGACACGCACACGAGGTATATATATATTAACAATGTTTTTTAGTTATCATTTCCAGTAATCCAGTGTGCTGTTGTCTCATGCTGTCTGCTGTCAAAATGATCTGTCAAGGTTTAATTTGCAGAATATGCTTGTTAGTCCTTGTTATTAATTATTACAGTAGCTTATTAGTTATTTGCTTATTTACAGAATTACAGTAGCTTATTAGTTATTACTCCTTGTTATTTGTTAACATTTCACATTTGCAGTATATATATANTTTTTTTTTTTTTTTTTTTTTTTTGAGGAGAAATTCAACTGAACTATAGGAGTATTTACTTGAAGACTTGACCAAATATAGGCATGTGTCCTTGGAGCATAATTTAATTCAAGATTCCATTTATAGTGTTGATAATTTGTCTTTCAATTCCATTGTTTGGTGTAGGGGTGGGCAAAACACGGACAATAGGCGGTTAACCGACCGAACCGCTGAAATTCGGTTAACCGTAACCGAACCGAACTTTTCGGTTCGGTGAACGGTTAATGGAATTTGGAATTTTCGGTTAACGGTTAATTCGGTTCGAAACAGCCGGTTAACCGAATTAACCGAACGGTTAACCGAAAATTAATATATATATATATATATATATATAACATGAGAAATCCCTAATCCCTAATTTCATTTGAGTTCAGCCGCCCCCAGCCCTCTTTGTTTCTCACTCTCTCGCAATCTCTCATTCTCTCTCAAATCTCAATCATCGCTGACGCCCACCGGCTACCGGCCACCACCCTTAGCCCTCACTGCCTCTCTCGCGCTCTCTCTCTCACCGTCAGAACGCAACTGCCCCTCACTGTCTCTCTCGCACTCTGTATCTCTCACCGCCCCAGTCCGCCACCAGCCCACCGCCATTCGCCAGCAGCCTAGAACCGTGGACCTGCTCCAGCCTCCAGGGATAGAGGCCAGTAGGCCACCGTCCACTGCCTGTCAGCCACCGCCAGCCACCCAAGCCCCTCACTGTCTCTCTCGCACTCAGTCCGCCACCGCCAGTAGGCCACCGTCGACAAGGACACGCACACGAGGTATATATATATTAACAATGTTTTTTAGTTATCATTTCCAGTAATCCAGTGTGCTGTTGTCTCATGCTGTCTGCTGTCAAAATGATCTGTCAAGGTTTAATTTGCAGAATATGCTTGTTAGTCCTTGTTATTAATTATTACAGTAGCTTATTAGTTATTTGCTTATTTACAGAATTACAGTAGCTTATTAGTTATTACTCCTTGTTATTTGTTAACATTTCACATTTGCAGTATATATATATATATATATATNTAACAATGTTTTTTTAGTGTTAAATACTTAAATATATTTTTTCTTTCTAATAATAAAAATTTATTTTTTTAAGTAGTAATCCAGTGATCCAATGTTTTGTATCTGCTAATTACTTAATTAGCTTATGTTGCATTGATGATTTGAGTATGTATTGATAATTTATGTAGCTTATGTTGCATTGAGAAATTTTATTAATGTTGCTTGTAGATGTCAATGGAAGAAATTTCTCCGTTGTATACGGCTCTTTCGTCAGATGAAGTTGCTATTTCAACAAGTGAGAGTGCAGGTGCAAGTCAAATTTCAAAAAAGAGAAAAGCAACAAAATCTAGGTCAGAAGTTTGGTCTCATTTTAAACAAGTTACTTCATCTTCTGGTGTTACTTCATGTAAATGTGTGCACTGTGGGAAAGAATATGCTTGTGATACAAAGAGAAATGGAACTACATCATTAAAATATCACATGAATGCATGTAAACAAAATCCTAATAATGTTGACAAGTCACAATCTCAAATTGTTGTGCAAAAAAAGGGTAATGAAGGGGAAGGGGCTATTTCAAGTTGGAAATTCGATCAAGAAGCTATTAGAAAGGCTCTAGCAAATATGATTGTGAAGTGTGAACTACCCTTTAGATTTGTGGAGAGTGAAGGTTTGAAGGAATTTGTTCAAGTGGCTTGTCCTATGTTTCACATTCCTTCAAGAAGAACAATCACAAGAGATGTTTATCAACTTTATTTAGATGAGAGGATCAAAGTGAGAAATTTGTTGAAGAGTTCATGTAATAGAGTGTGTTTAACTACGGATACATGGACATCTTTGCAAAGAATTAATTACATGTGTCTCACAGCTCACTTTATTGATGATAATTGGAATTTGCATAAGAAAGTCATAAATTTTTGTCAAATTTCAAGTCATAAAGGTGATGCTATTGGTAAATTGATTGAAAAATGCTTGCTTTCTTGGGGGGTTGATAAATTATTCACTATTACGGTTGATAATGCAAGTGCAAATGATGGTGCTATTGGATATTTGCAAAAAAAGTTTGGGAGTAAGCATGGAAATATTTTGAATGGAAAATATATGCATATGAGGTGTGTTGCACATATAGTAAATTTGATTGTGAATGAAGGTTTGAAACTTTTGAATAAGTCGGTTGCTCGTGTTAGAGGGGCGGTGAGATATGTAAGGCAATCTCCATCTAGATTGCAAAAATTTAAAGAGTGTGTTGAAAGTGAGAATATAGAAAGCAAAAGTTTGTTGTGCCTTGATGTTAGTACTCGTTGGAATTCAACATATTTGATGCTAAATTGTGCTCAAAAGTTTGAAAAAGCTTTCTATATGTTTGATTTACAAGATGAGAATTTTAAAGATGATCTTGAATCGGGGGATGGTATACCTATTGAAAGTGATTGGAATGTTGTTAGGGATTTAGTAAAATTCTTGGAACACTTTTATGAGCTTACAAATAGAGTTTCCGGGACTTGTTATGTTACTTCCAATTGCTTGTTTGATGAGATATGTGAAATTGATTGTCTTTTGAGAGAGTGCAAAGCTTCGGATGAGAATGAATTTAGTTTAATGGCAATGAAGATGAAAGATAAATTTCACAAATATTGGGGGAACATTGACAAGTTGAATATGTTGATTTTTGTTGCCATTATTCTTGATCCTAGACACAAGTTTTGCTATGTTGAGTTTGCTTTGAAAGATATGTTTGAGGGTACAAAAGGTGTGGAAATGACAAAGAAGGTTAAAGATGCGGTCTATGAATTGTTTAATGCTTATAAGCCTTCAAATGACAATGTGTCATCTACTTCCACGCCAACATCTAGTTCGAATATAGGAGAATGCCAAGCTAGGATGAAAAAGCGTATGCAAGAGAAGTTTGTAAGGCACAAACTTCAATCAGGTAATGTTGGGGATCAAATGTCAGAATTGGATAAGTATCTCAATGAAGCTACGGAGCCAGTAAAGGATGATTTTAATATTTTGTTGTGGTGGAAAGTTAATAGCCCTAGATTTCCTTATTTGTCATTGTTGGCTCGAGATGTGCTAGCTATTCCAGTATCCACGGTTGCTTCTGAGTCTACCTTTAGTACCGGAGGACGTGTTCTTGATTCCTTTAGGAGTTCTTTAACTCCTAGAATGGCTCAAGCTCTTGTGTGCTATCAAGATTGGATTCAAAATTCAACAGTTTCATTAGATGTTTTTGAAGAACTTCAAGAGTTAAATGACTTTGAAAGTGTTGAAAATGGTATGTAAATTTTATTTCTTTTCTTTATAAATTTTACTTTCATCGCCCAAATGAAAATTTTAATATATTAATTTTGTTTTTGGTCTTTTATTTTTTAGATTCTTCATGGAATGCAATGGAACCTACCTTGTGAATTGTGAGTAAGGTGTTTATGAAGACTATGGACTATGGACTATGGATGTGTGTTTGTAATCTTTGATTCTTTGTATGTGAAATTGCTTGTATTATGACTATGGACTATGGATATTTAGACTTTGGATTTTGGATTGAAGATTTGAAGTTATGGATGTTTTTGCATTTTGTTTTTATATATTTTGTTATAAATTTACTATGATATGCATTTTATTTTAATTGGATTTATTATTTTAGGTGTTAGTTTTAGAATTTTAAAAATTATGGTTAATCGGTTAACCGAAAAAAGAATTCGGTTCGGTTAATTCGGAAATAGAAATTCCGGTTCGGTTAACGGTTAAAGGGTTTGACAAGTTCGGTTAATTCGGTTTTGGTAATTCGGTTCGGTTAACCGTTCGGTTAACCGAATGCCCACCCCTAGTTTGGTGCACTTGCCTAATTTTGAAAGAAGGTTGGGACCAGACCACGAATCCAAGGCCTCTTTTTTAGTTAAGATGATGTTACAAATTTAAAGATTATTTTAATAATAAATTAACACTTAAATTTTTCTTTAGTTGGGTTGATAACGTTGTGAAACAATTCGATTCATATTGAGTTAGAGCATTATTGAGAAGATCTTTTCCTGCTATGAGGATGAGGATTTAGAATATTGATAAAATGTTCAACTGAATTACAAACCGTGCAAGACACATAATAAAGAACATAAACTAGAGTCCTAATAGAATACAAAGAATATATTCCTAACACTCCCCCTCAAGCGCAAGAGGAGTTAGCAACGACACGAAGCTTGTCCTGAAGAGAAGCAAACCGCATACCGGAGAGAGGCTTGGTGAAGATGTCTGCAAGCTGGTCCTTTGTCGAGATAAAATGCACCTGTAACTCTTTCTTGGACACCTTATCCCGAACGAAATGATAATCAATTTCGACGTGCTTAGTACGCACATGATTGGCGGCCCCCTCGTCAATGGAGCAACCAACGGTCTGTACTCAGGCCGTAACCCGCGAAAGACATATAGATTCTGATCGTTGGCGGAGACAGCCTGCCCGGCGAGAGCCAACCCTTCAACGAGAATGCGAGCCCGGCCGAGATAGTCCGTGATAGAGGAATCACCTTGCCGGAGAGACTGCAGCTGACTGAGAAGACGCAAAATCCGAGCCCTAGTCGACGAACCGAGGGTCTGTTCGATCGCCAACCAAAGCTGACGGGAAGTGGAGCCTCCAATAGCGAGCGGCAGTGTCTCCTCCGACAGAGAAGAGATTAGGAGGGAGAGAACGGCTTGATCTTGACGGAGCCACGCAGCACGAGCAGTAGCCACCGCCGCCGAATCCGCCCCGCTGTCTGCCGTCGACGCCGTCTGTGCAGCACCAGTCGGTGGAGCGGCCAGTTCTGCAGCAGTCGATGGAGCCGCCGGTTCCGGGCATGGGAACGTTCCATCAACAAACCCGAGAAGGTTCTGGCCGCACACAAATGGCGTGAGTTGAGTGCGCCAAAACAAGAAATTGTCATTCGTCAGCTTGATCGAAACGTAGTGATGGGCAGATGAGAGGAAACCGGTAGGGAGAGTAGGGGAAGACGCGAAGTCCGAAACAGTCCGTTCAGAGGAGGCCTGAACAGAACCGTCGTTGTTTTCCTGAGCTGCCATGGAAAAAGAGTCCTAGACTACTGATACTAGATGAGGATTTAGAATATTGATAAAATGTTCAACTGAATTACAAACAGTGCAAGACACATAATAAAGAACATAAACTAGAGTCCTAATAGAATACAAAGAATATATTCCTAACAATGAGAGGATCATAAAAGTCTTATCTCAAGTGCATATACGAAAACTACTCAAAGGTAATTTTGAAAATTCATGATTTGCCTTCAGGTCTGATTCCTACCATGAATATTAGAGGATTGGGTTGAACAAGTGTACAATTTAATAGTGTGACAAAGATTGAAAAAGGTGATAGTCGTATTAGGGCAGCTTGTCGGGTACTAATGGGCTCAGGTCACACCGGGTTGTGATCCTTCCAATGTCAAGAGGGAGAGGTAATTTTAAAAATTTATGATTTGCCTTCATGTCTGATTCCTACCATGAATATTAGAGGATTGGGTTGAACAGGTGTACAATTTAATAGTGTGACAAAGAGGATTGGGTTGAACAGGTGTACAATTTAATAGTGTGACAAAGATTGAAAAAGGTGATAGTCGTATTAGGGCAGCTTGTCAGGCACTAATGGGCTCAGGTCACACCAGGTTGTGATCCTTCCACTGTCGAGGGGGAGAGGTTTTCGTTGCTCTGTGAAACCAACCTAACGCAGTGCCCTCCGATCTAAAGGCCAAGACAGCTCTGCCTTCGCAGAACCACCATGGCCCAACTCCCAACTTGGAACGGGCAGCCCAGTCAATCGCTGCCCAAGCCCAGCCTTCCAAACAGGCCCAATTTCCAATCACCTTAATGCTCTCACTTGAGTCACAAGCTCACGTTACCGAGCTCAGCGAACGACGTTTCAAGATTTCAGGTTATTAATGGGATAATGTGCACTTCTTAATCCGATGTGGGAACCCTTTTAAGGACGTGTTTGGCTGACACAGGAAGGAGTGGAGCAAAGAAACTGTGATGTGTGTGGTTTATGATAGCTACATAATTTATATTGTATTATTGTTCACAAAAAAAAAGGTTATTCTCTGCATTACCATCATTTGGATATCATTTATTATAAGAAGTTGAAGTCCTAATATGGGTTTAACAATATATCCATTGTTATATCAACAATATTTTCATTTAGTGAAACCGTTAGTTCGGAATTGTCGATAATATCACAAAAAAACTTGTTCGAACCGGTGGTACGGTTCAATTTAAATCGGAATTGTCGACTCCAAAATTGAAACTAGAATCTTGAACAATTAGTTCGGAATTGGAACCAAACCATGATCACATCTATCCGTATGTACCTCATTCCTAAAATGAAAATAGTGGAGGTATATCAATATAACCATATTAAACGATTTGAATTGGAAAAACGTAGGAAATAAAGTGATTTCTTGTAAAATTGTCATTTTGTTTTTTGACATCATGGATGACACTAGAATAAGGGGCCACTGTAAATGTGTATGCACACAAGGAATATAATACAAAAATGACCAATTTCAACAATGTGTGAGTTGAAAGATTTTGCCTAAAAGAAGAAATATTTGAATAGATGAGACTATAATATGCATGCATGCCCCCCCCCCCCCCCCAATTCAACACTCCGATAGAGATGATTGACGGACAGGAAATCACTCCGGTGACAAATGTTCCGGTCCGTCCCATGCGGCTGAACATTCATTCATTCATTATATTCAAATTAAACCACAAAGAATACTAACGTAAGACTTAAACTAACCACAATGGTGGACTGTTTTCCCATTTTTCTTAAATCTTAACTAATTAATCAGTTGGATATCATTTACTAGAAGAAGTTGAAGTCCTAATATGGGTTTAATATGTCCATTTTTATATCAATAATATTTTGATTATGAGCAAAACTTTTGGTAAATAGCAGATATTGAAGGTCTGCTATAAGTGAAGTCATTGATAAACAAGGGTAAATTAGTCTATGTTACTCGTAGGTTGTAGTTGGTCGGTTCAAACAAAAAAGGAACTGTCCGACAAAGTTTGATAATTTGATTGATGAGCCTCCCAGCCTCCTCCATCATCATCGATCCACTGAATCAACCTAGCTCATGTGTAATAAGACATTATGTCACACAAAGAGATAAATTAATATTGACAATAATCAAACTTGTGACATTTTGATACATGAATCATACTATGCTTTTATCACTATGGCCATTTATAGTTTTGAGCATTACGCAATGGAAGGGTCATTATTACATCAAAGATGCTATAAACCAAATGATGATAGTATGAAAGCTTGATTTTGTCAGCCACCCTATGCGGACCCCTTTTTCGGTTCCACTCGCAACATTTGCCGTAATGATGGGAATTTTTATAACTCATATTTGACTATCTTTTTAATATTTACTTTATATTATTTACTTTGCTTGGCAAGTTGGTTGACTTCTACATTATTTATGGCTACTCTTTCCCATTCTTGGTAGTCTTCATTTCACATACTCCCAATATTATGATATCATTACAAAATATAATTTTTTTTTTTGAGGTCTACTGATTACAAAATATAATTAGATGTACCTAGCATGCCATAAAATTCCAAATACATATGTTATTTATCTTAATAATACCATATATATATAGGAAATATTTCAGTACTATTACTACCAAAAAAATATTGAGGGACAGTCCAAACTAAGTTTGTCAAATTGTTTGCTTATCACAAAGTTCCAATTAAGTTTGACTGATTTGAGTAAACCAGTTATGAGCAACTTAAATTGGTTTACCTCATTGTGGTCTTTTACCGGTTATAGTCATAATGCAAGTGATTACCTAGTATATATCATGGGGTAGTGGTTGCGCGTATCACTCGTCATCCAAAAATGAACCAACAAACTAAAACAACTTACAAATTTAGCTTATATTACCGCTGTCATGCAAAAAATAATAATAATAATAATAATAATAATAATAATAAAGGCCCTTCTCTAAAATTCGTAAACAATCAACGGTTAGACCCTAATTTTCATATGTACATAAAATATCAAATCCACACCTTCTATCATCTTATATCTTTTACCATTCATATTTCCAGTGGAATCCGAACCTCACATTGCATTCTTTTTAGTTGTGTCATTTTGTTTTGGCAAAAGGGTCAAATAGGCCCATGTACTACCATTGATTGTTCATCTAGCACCATGAACTAAAATATGGTCCATCTAGGCCATTATACTCTTAATAATTTTTCATCTAGTATTTTTAGCCTATTTCTAACAAGTTACCCATCTAATTTGATGACATGGAAAAATAAAGTTAGAAAAAATGATGACATGTTATTTATGTGGATGTTTTGGATGATTTTACCCTATTTCATTAATGAAGAAAATAATTTCTTGCAATAAAATATGGTACAAATCAAAGTTGTTATATAATGTTTTAACTACAGTGTACTGCACTACTGTGTATGTATAGTTGGGTATTCAAAATTGTTCGGCAATGAAATTCCATGAAAATCGATATATGAAAATTAAATATAATAACTTAAGATATTGCATTGGGTAAATTTTATTATTTTTTAAAAAATAATTTAATTTTCATATATCGATTTTAATGGAATCTCATTGTTGAACGACATTGAATAGCCCGCTATACATACACAGTACACTGTAGTTGAAACTTTATATAGCAACTTTGATTTCTACCCTATTTCATTGCAAGAAATCATCCAAAAATACAATATCTTAAGTTACTCAATTCAAGAAATCATCCAAAAATACAATATCTTAAGTTACTCAATTATCCAAAACATCCAAAAATACAATATCTTAAGTTACTCAATTATCCAAAAATCCAAAAATATTAATTTATTTTTAAAATCAATTATCCAAAAATCCAAAAATATTAATTTATTTTTAAAATAAATTATCCAAAAATCCAAAAATATTAATTTATTTTTAAAATAAAATAAAATTTACCCAATACAATATCTTAAGTTATTAAAATAAAATAAAATTTACCCAATACAATATCTTAAGTTATTATAAAAATAATTTAATTTTTATATATCGATTTTCATGAAATCTCATTGCTGAACGATAGTGAATACCCCGCTATATATACACTGTAGTTAAAACTTGAACTAGTTAATATCATTTTTGGTCCCACGACTTTTGAGGTCTTATCACTTTTGGTGTACAACTTTAAATTTTTTCAATTTTGGTACCTAACTTTGTTATTTTTATCAGTTTTGGTCCTTCTGGCCAAATTGATGGTAAAATGTTGCAGAATTTTATATTTTAAGGACAAAATCATTATCCCAATGAAAGATCTTCAATATCTAAACAAAATAAAAATCATATTAAGAGAAAAATAAGGATTTGTCAATCGTCGATGCTATAAATCTCATAGATCTCTATCCAGTTTCTGTCTGTCTTCCCCATTATTTGCGCCGATAAAACACCTATAAATATGATTTTACAATGATTTTGTTTAGATAATGATGACGTTTCATTGAGATGACGATGATTTTGTTTAGATAATGATGACGTTTCATTGAGATGACGATGATTTTGTTTAGATAATGATGACGTTTCATTGAGATGACGATTTTACCCTTAAAATAATGATGACGTTTCATTGAGATGACGATTTTACCCTTAAAATATTGATGACGTTTCATTGAGATGACGATTTTACCCTTAAAATATAAAATTCGTTTCATTGAGATGACGATTTTACCCTTAAAATATAAAATTCGACAACATTTCACCGTCAATTTGGCCGGAAGACCAAAACTGATAAAAAATTATACAGTTAGGGACCAAAATTGAAAAAATTTAAAGTTGTACACCAAAATTGATAAAACTCAAAAGTCGTGGGACCAAAAGTGATATTAATTCTTAAAACTTTATATAGCAATTTTGATTTCTACCATATTTCATTGCAAGAAATTATTTTTTTCATTAATGAAATAGGGTAGAAATCATCCAAAACATCCACATAAATAACATGTCATCATTTTTTCTAATTTTATTTTTCCATGTCATCAAATTAGATGGGTAACTTGTTAGAAATAGGCTAAAAATGCTAGATGAAAAATTATTAAGAATATAATGACCTAGATGGACCATATTTTAGTTCATGGTGCTAGATGAACAATCAATGGTAGTACATGGGCCTATTTGACCCTTTTGCCTTTTGTTTTTTGACCTCATGGATGACACTAGAATAAAGGGGCACTGTATATGTGTGTGTGTACACAAGGGATATAATGCAAAAATGCCCAATTTCAACAATGGGAGAGTTGAATATTTTGCCTAAAAGAACACATATTTTAATGCATGTATGAGACTATAATATGCATGCATGGATGATTGACGGACAGGAAATCACTCCGGTGACAAACGCTCCGGTCCGCACCATACGGCTCAACATTAATTGATTCATTCAAACCATAAAGAATATAACGTAAGACTTAACTAACTAACCACAATGGTGGACTCTTTTCCCATTTTTCTTAATTAATTCTTACCAACCCAACTTCAGACAACATTTGACTCGTTTAATTTTCCCGTTTTGGCCAATTCCCATTTCCTCCTCTTTCAACACTTCCCTATAAATTCCCCCTTTCCACTCTCCTTTCTTCACCACCCTCAACTTCATCTCCTTTCTTGATTTTCCGGCCGTTTAGAAGACATGGCAGCTGCTTCCCAAGCTTTTCTCTTGCTCGCCGCAGTTTTCACGTCCATGGCGGCCGTTGCCATGTCTAGCCGGCCCAACTTCGGTAACTGGGGCAACTGGAAACCCCCCGGCGCCGGCGGCTTTAACAAAACCAACTGCCCCTTCACTCACCCCAACACCACCCACACTTCCAACGAAATCACCGTCGGCGGCCCTGCGCACTGGCAGTTCGGCGTTAACTACATCGACTGGGTCGCCAAGAACGGCCCCTTCTTTGTTAACGACACTCTCGGTACACCTCAAACCCTCATGAATTCTTAAACGTGTTTTAATTTTTTTTAGTGACAGAAGAAACTTGCAACTATTACTCAATAGTGTGCATTATGTATCTAGTTAATAGATAAATCAGTTTAGATTATTCATAGCTGATCAACTCCAGCTCAAACCAATAAAACTAACAGGTTGTTTAATTTTAATGGGATAAATCAGTTTAGGTTATCCATAGTTAATCAACTTCAGCTCAAATCAATAAGAGTAACAGACTGTTTTCATGAGATAAATCAGCATATGTTGACTATAGCTGATCGTCTCGAATCAAAAATGAAACTTTTAACCTTCAATTAACACCAATTTTGTTGGGATTGCTCCTCTGGAATGTGTTTTTGAGTTGTTTAATGTATTTGTGTTGCAGTGTTCAAGTTCGATCCTCCGAATGCGACCACCCACGCACACAGCGTTGTCCTGCTGCCAAACTTGCGGGCGTGGATGAAGTGCGACGTGAGCAAAGGGAAGAAGCTCGCCACGCCGACTCAAGGCGGCGGTGAAGGGTTCAAGTACGTGTTGAAGAAATGGCAGCCGTACTACTTCGCCTGCGGAGAGAAAGAGGGCTTCCACTGCAACAATGGCACCATGAAGTTTGCTGTCATGCCTATGATGGGCCGTTTCCATTAGATCGACGGCGACCGGTGATCCGTTACTCTTAACTTACATCGTCGGAGCAAAAAAATACTGAATTTGGGTGCTTTAGCTTTTTTTTTTTTTCTCTGTGTTTAATGAAGACATAGCTAGTGAGATGAAACGGTTGTTGTAATAATGAGAGATTTGTCTTTCACTGTACTGTGGAGAGGAATTCATTTGCATTTGAAATTAAAGGAAACTTTTGTTGATGTTTTGTACCAAAATGTTTGAAAGAACGTAAATCTTGTGTGTCTAAACTACCTTACAAACCTAAATATTATTAGTACATTGATGCTGACAACAAAATCAGATTCATACATTATTTTTTAGTCTTTGATAGGATTTGTTTTGACAGTTAGTAAAAGAACTTTCAACTTATTCTATGTTGATTTGATTAGTTGAGCGGTGTCGGAATAGGAATTAGTTAATATATACCATCATAAGAAAAAGAAATGCGCCCAAAAGGTATGGTTGAGTGAATGAATTGAAGCATGATTCTCGCATATAAAATCATGGGTTTGATGTTGGACAATATTCTTTTAGTCAGTTCGTTGCACATGATATTTTTTAGCTAGTATGGTTTAATTTATCTTTTTTGTTGCATATGTCTTATATGCTAGTAGGATATTGTAAGATACACATGCTCTCTGTATATACTTATTTTAAAATATCGTATTTATGTATATGTGTATTATATTAAGTGTTTATATGTCATCATCTATATAATTCTGTGCATTATGAACATTAATTTCAATATTGGGCCAGGGTCCCCAGTGCCAGGTCCACGATATACCGATTGTTATTTTTTAAGTTGGGCCTATGCGTTCGGGCATTTTGAATACTATGATTGTGTTAGTTTGTCCTGGGCCTCTGTAACCCAAAAGGCCCAAAATCAGCGCGGGGAATTTGTGGAGGTGGAGAAGACGATCGAGCAAAGGAAGCAACGTGAGAAGTGAGAAGAGAACTGAGAAGACTGTTGGGATGAGCGTTTTCGGAGGAGATAGCTGGGCAAGAGAGGCACAACACCGTAAGAGAAGAGTCGATGATTTGATCATCGGAAGTATAGGCGGCGCCGCCTCGTCCTCCGCTTACAAGAAGCTCTCCTCCGGCAAATTCGCATGCCTTGTTTGCCCTCACAATCCCGTCCTTGATACCGCCCTTGTGCTCTCGGTAAGCACACCAACTCTTTCCCTCTTTCATTATTTCGCTTTTTCATTTGGATTCTGGATTTTTCTCGTCATAATTTTCAGGCAGAACTGATAATTCACGGTATTAGCTGTTTTACAATTTCAATTATAGATCTATTTTGTTAACTGCTTCATTAATTAATGAGTAATGGAAATGTGAATCGGACTCACTTTGATCCAGTCGTTGAGAATGGATTTTATGTTGCATAGATGCATGCACAAGAAGAGAAATCATATTACTGCTGTAAAACTTGTAGTAATTATACTGCCATGGTGCTTCCTTCCAATCGAGTCCATGTTAGGTTAGTTTGCTGATCCTCTGTAACTTTGAATCATAGGCTCATCTAAAAGGATCACGCCATCGAGCTGCAGAGTCGAGGCTTAAGGAAAAGGAATTAGCGAGGCAAGCCGAGATAAGTAAGAGAATAGCATTGTCAGAGCATGTTACTGCTACTTGCAGCAATGTGAATTCTAGTTCTAACAAATTTAGACCAACAAGTAAACCGTTGATTGACAACACCCGGAAGGCTGTTTCTGAGATGCTTAAAGCTGAAAATTTTCAGCGAGATGCAATGTGTCAAGCGTTTGAGCTACAAGGTGGTAGGAGCGAAGCGGTTAGTCTGTCAATTAGTGAGAGTGGCCCTTGTGTTCCAACAGATGTAGCTCCAGAACATAAAGGCGTTGCATATGTAGCATATGATCGAGAACGCCATGAGAGAGAGCTTAAGTTCACTGCTGCTGGTTGGAAGCGTGATTGCCATGGTAGATGGTTCAAGGACGAAAATGTGAGTATTTCCTTCAATCAGAACATAAATGCCACTGCCAAACCCTCTTCTATGCCACTTCTACAACCAAAGCTTATGTTGAATGGCTTTATAAGGAACTTATGATATTCCAATCCATGTTTCAAGCACACTAAGCACCACAATATTTTGAATGAACAGAATAAAACCGATCCACTCTATGCTAATTGCTTGCAGGTTGATTTTGATTCCGATGAAGAAGATCCTAACGTGTGTCTTGCTTAACAAATGGAGGAAGACAATGCCAGATATGGCACCCATCACCCCTCAGAATACATGTAATTGATGACAGCCTAACGAGCAGCATGGACAGCACAAATAAGGGATAAGGCTGAAGTTAATTCATTCCCCCGCCATTCTTGACAGCTAGGAGTTTGCACAGTGATCTCAAGTAAATAGCATCTGCATTCCCTACGGGACCTCAAGTTCGACTACCATGAGTTGAAGGAGGGAGAAGGAAAGACGCAAATATGCAGTTAGCTCGGATGAGACTTTCTGAAGGCTGTGATTTTCAGCTTGTGACGTATGGTATCCCCAGCTAATGATTCAGCAGGACACTCTAAATTTAACCCTTGTTTTTAGTGTTGATTACCTTTGTTTTTATATATTTGGAATCGATAAAATTGAAGTTTGATTATGTCTTATATTCAGGTTGTGTAAAATTTTCAACAGTTATATACATTATTTAGATGATAAATGAAATATATATATATATATATATATATATATATATATATATATATATATATATATATATATATTTAATTTATTTGTCTTCCTTGATCCTTTACATATTTGATACTGTGTTTGTTACAGTTAGCCTGCGTATTTCATCGTCTCCTTCTGAAATGTCCCTCCTTAAACCCTTCTGCAGATCCCTCCATAGCTCAGTTACCAGACTCGTTTCCGTAAATTCACGTCCGTCGTCTTCGCCGGACACTTCTCTGGCCGACAAAGCCATTGCCGTCCTGAGAGGCCAATGCCCAATCCCTTTGAGCTCGCTGGCTTCCCAGTTCACCCCTGAATCGGCGTCCCAATTACTCCTCAAGTCCCAATTCGACAAAACCCTATGTCTCCAATTCATCGCCTGGGCTCGCCGCCGCCGATTCTTCACAATCGAATGCAAGTGCGTCTCGCTTCACATTCTCACTCGTTTTAAGGTCTTCAAGACCGCCCAATCCCTCGCCGGAGAAGTGGCTGCAACCACCGGCGACGACGGCGGCGGTTTTGTCTTTTCATGCCTCAAAGACTCTTACTTCGCCTGCAATTCCAGCTCCGCCGTCTTCGACGTGGTGGTAAAATCTTACTCTCAACTAAAAATGATCAATACAGCCATGAATATTATCCACTTGGTGAAGTCGAATGGGTTTATGCCTAGTGTATTATCTTATAATTCAGTTCTCCTTGAAATAATCAAGGCATCATCAAATGGTCACATTGATTTAGCTCAGAAGGTTTATGAAGATATGATCAGCTCGGGGATTTCGCCTAATGTGTATACTTACAACATTTTGATTAGATGTTTTTGCAGAAATGGGATTATAGAGAAGGGTTTACAGTTTTTTTATAAAATGGCTGAAAATGGATGCTTGCCAAATGTGGTTACCTATAATACCTTGATTGATTCTTACTGTAAAATGGGGAAGATTTCTGAGGCCTTTAAGTTGTTGAAAGATATGTCAGTCAGAAATTTGGAGCCAAGTCTGATAACTTACAACATGATTATTAATGGGTTGTGTAAAGCGGGGAGGATGAAAGAGACTAGTGAAGTTCTTGATGAGCTAAGACGGAAGGGCTTAACCCCTGATGAGATAACGTTTAACACACTAATTAATGGTTATTGCAGAGAGGGTAATTTCCACCAAGCCCTTGTTTTGCACTCTGATATGTTGAGACAGGGATTGTCTCCATGTGTTGTCACTTATACCTCTTTGATAAATAGCATGTGTAAGGCTAGAAATTTGCAGCGGGCGACGGAGCTTTTTGATCAGATGTGTGGTAGGGGGTTATATCCAAATGAGAGAACTTACACAACTTTGATTTGCGGTTTCTCCCAGCAGGGTTGTATGGTTGAAGCTTATGAACTCTTGAACAAAATGATTGCAAGTGGCTTTTCCCCTGGCATTGTCACTTATAATGCACTGATCAATGGGCATTGTGTTCTGGGCAGGACTGAAGATGCTTTGAAAGTAATTGAGGACATGTCTCAGAGAGGTATAGTACCAGATGTTGTAAGCTATAGTACTATAATGTCTGGGTTTTGCCGAAATCGTGATTTGGACAAAGCATTTGGGATGAAGGATCAGATGGTTAAGAAAGGAGTTTTTCCTGATAATATTGCTTATTCAACATTAATCCATGGTCTTTGTGAGCAACAGAAAGTAAGTGAAGCTTGTTTACTTTTTAGAGAGATGCAGAAGATAGGTTTGCAGACTGATAAACATACATACACTACAATCATTAATGCATACTGCTCAGAAGGAAATATCAGTGGTGCTCTCTGTTTACATGATGAAATGATTAGTGAAGGGTTCTTTCCTGATGTTGTTACCTATAGGGTCCTAATCAATGGTCTGCAAAAACAAGCACACAGTAGAGAAGCAAAACAGCTTCTGTTCAAGCTGTTCTATGAGGAATCTGTTCCTAATGACATCACATATCAAATGCTGATTGACAGTTGCAGTAATCTTGAATTTAGAAGTGCAGTAGATCTTATAAAGAGTTTCTGCATGAAAGGTCTGTTGAATGAAGCAGATCAAGTTCACGAGCTGATGCTGCAGCAAAACCAAAAGCCTAGTGAAGCAGTATACAACGTTCTTGTACATGGCCATTCCCGGGGTGGGAATGTGCAGAAAGCCCTGAATCTTTACAGGGAAATGATGGATTGTGGGCTCGCTCCTCATGCAATATCTGTTATTGCACTGATGAAGGAACTTTTTAGAGAAGGCAAGGACAGAGAGTTGAATCAAGTTATTCAAAACACATTGAGTAGCTGCAGGCTCACTGATGCTGAGGTGGCAAAAGTTCTTGTTGAGGTTAACTGCAAAGAAGGGAATATGGATGCAGTATTCAATGTTCTTATTGAAATGGCCAAGGATGGCCTTCTTCCAAATAGTGGTTAAACCGTTAAACTGCCAATGGTAATGCTCCATCACGAGTGCCCCCAACAACCCCTATCCAGGAGGAATCAAACCCGTGACCTCATAATAGCATTGCTAATTTGCTATTGCACCATATGCCCCGGGGAGTCGAGGACTAGAAGCCACTAGTAAAGAAGTATGGGAAGAATTTTATACCATCAGGTACTCTGTGTGAGTTTGGAAGGAGGGGATTTTCTCATGTTTTGCTTCTAAATTATACAACTGTTTTATCTAATGTTAACACAATCTTGAAGAGGCTGAAGTACATTTACATTATTCCATAGCATCTCTCCTTTTTAGTTTTTAGTAAAGAAAATATGCAAAGAGATATAAAAGTACTTAATAGGATACAAAAAAGAAGAGCATATATAACCACATTTGTTCATAGACATGCTGCTGAACAAAATTGCAGCACAAGTTGATCACTTGATCAATAATCTGCTGCATATAATCAGGCAACATACTTTTAAAAGGAAACCAAAATTCCATAACTAGATTGGTCAGTACACTCCTGAGTCATGAAATACCTAACATATGTAAGAACACTTTCTGTGACGAGTTAAAGTATCGTCTCATCTGGAAGATAGTCGCTGGTACAAATCATCAGCCAATGCTTGCCTCGAGCTTTCACCATAGTAATGGAAAGACTTCTCGTTATCCAATATCCTGGGTATTGATCCAGTCTCGTTGGGCTCCTTCCAAAGCTCAGGCTCCGGCTCCCTTGCAATCTGACACAAGTTGTGCAAGACGCAGCACGCAACAATTGTTTGAGGCGCGTGGCTGAGATCCACATTCAAGTCCTGAAGAATCTTCCACCTTCCCTTCAACAAACCAATGGCTTCTTCAGCTGACTTTCTCGCCTTCGCCACTGCTTCATCAAATGCATTCTGGGCAGGACCTCCAGTCCTGTTCCAGGAAAACGGAGTGAGCAGGAAAGACAGCAATGGGAAACCCCAGTCCCCAACTAGGTAAGGTCTCACATGCTGTCCCCTGACATTGATCACCTTGTCCCAGACAATGTCCCCGGAAATCAACCTGTTATACAGCAAACTATCCCTGAAATGAGTGGCGTCATCGAACCCACCGGGGGCTTTCACACAGACATCCCAGAAAACCTTCTTGTGATCCGCCACAACCTGGAGCAGAATCGAAGGGAATCCGTATTTGCAGTAGTACATCGAAGAGTTAATCGTGTCTGAGGGAAGATGATGGAGCCGCACTGGGGTTCCATCAATGGCGCCGCAAATGTTCGGGAGCGAGGTAAGCTCTTGAAACCCCTGAGTAGTTTCCACGAGCCGGCGACGACTCACCGGGATCTTAATAAATTCCGGATAAAGCTTAGTAGCCAGGAGGCGAGTAACCATGTTAGTAATTTTGGAAATCAGGTAGGGTTCGAGACCGTACCGGGAAGCTAGGGCTTTAGCCGATAACCCATGGGAGAGGCGCGAGAGTACCATAGCTACAGCGTAATCGGAAGGGAGTGAGAGCTGAGATTGAGTGATATAGGGTTTGAGCTTATCGACAACAGTGGTGAAGACGGGGTAAGAGAGGCCGTAAAGGGATCGCCACTGAGCGTCCCTTAGAGGAGCTTCCATGGCCCATATGTGTTCGGTTGAGAGCGCGCGAAAAGCGGAGATGGAGAACTCGGCGGCGGAAGGAGATGAAGGATTGTTGGGAGAAGTTTTGCGTTTTTTGTTGGGAGAGTGGGAGGCGACGTAGGAGAGGACGGAGGCAATGGTGAAGAAGAGAAGAGGAGCGGCGGAGGTGGAGGTTAGGAGCGAGGTCGGCGACGTGGCGGAAGCGGCGAAGGAGGCGGAATCGGAGAGCAAAGAGGCGGCGGGATCGAGATTGTTTTGCAGGTTCAGCAGATTTGATAGCATAAGCAAAAATGACTGATCCATTCTTTTCTCTCTTTCTCTCTAGATATAGATCCTTTTCTTTCTCTGTCTCTCTCTATATCTATAGAATCCTCCCTCTTCCGTCGTCTTCTTCTTCTTTCTCCTCTCTGTCCTCGCCGACCGCGGTTGCCGCTGGGCGGCGATGAAGGCGAGAATAAAAAGGGGACAAGCAATAGAACGACGTCGTATCAGGTATCAGTTTCACAACAAGCAGTCAAGCACGATAAGATAATTTATTACGTTAGCGTATTTCAACCCTCTGTGGATGGAACGACGCCGTATCCTGCCTTACGTTTCGTCGCCGCACTAACTAAATTGCCCTAAACGGATCGGGGCACCATAAACACCCCACGACTTTCAGAATTGGGATTTGGGAACACAAACCCGTTAAATTCAAATTAGCCAACGCGGAAGATCAGGAGAAAGCTCCAAGTGAATTCCAATTCTCTCTTCTCGGAGAAATTCCAATCCAGTTCAATAATCCGATTCGCAGCCATGACTGAGGTATGATGATCCTAAGCTCTCTTTCTAGTTTCTTCACAGGATGATCGTGCTTATTACCAATTCCAAACTGTTTCTCGTATCAAGAGAAGAATCTAGACTTAATTGTGATTTTCCCTTGAATAACATGGCTAACTTGGAGCAGCTGTTTTGGTTTTCCAGTTCTGGGTTAGTCAGGGTAACAAGTGGTGCGATTTCTGCAAAATCTACATCTCCAACAATCCTTCTAGCATTAGAAACCATGAGCTTGGTCAACGTCACAAAGATAATGTTGGAAAGCGGCTTACTGCCATGAGACAAGAGAAAACTGCAAAGGAGAAAGAACTCAAGGAAGCATCTCGTGCTCTTGAACAAATTGAAGCAGTAAGTTATGATTCTTTCGCTTTACTTTACTGCTATATTTACATCTGCTTTTAGTATTTTACCTCACAAATCCCACATACTTCTTGTTAAACAATGTTAAATTGCCGACCATGTACTTGAGCAAGCCTCCATGTACTCAAAAGTATGTATGCAATTGCGGAAAATGTTTTGAAAAAAAACAATATCGGAAGTAATTATAGTTTCATGGTTGGATTTTCAAATCATGGTTAATAGTTATTATCCTTCCCTCAATTGATTTTTTTAGTTTGTATTTGGATTCTACTTGTGTATCAAGAACAATTGCATGCTTTTGAAAAGCTACCTTGATGATGGCAGATAAATGGGGGAGACGAAATAATCTCTTGGATTGATTGATTATGCTGGCCTCCATTTTCCTTAAATGTACTTATGCTTGACCTCAGTTTATGAATTACTAATAAATTATTGACTTTTGAAGATTAACTACGAGCTATATGCACAGATTAAGTACTTGTTTTTGTGATAATAAGTCTCTGTACAAAATTTATTGCCAGAAAGCACAACGCAGTTATCAGAAGGATGTAGCTCGAGTGCGAGAAGGTGCAAAAGATTCTACAATTTCTGAAGGTGGGGAAAGTATTTTATTTGCTTTAAGAAATGACAACAGTTCTTTACCTTTTAGTGCTTTGTTTGGCTGCTTAAGGTTAAATTGTATTCGTGTTTGCAGATTGGGAATATGACAAATCTTCGGGCTACTATTACAATCAGAATAACGGGTGTTACTATGATCCAAAATCTGGATTCTACTATACTGATGCTCTAGGTAGTAGTTGTTTTCTGTGATTATTACTTCCCGAAAAAGTTCCTTCTTGCTTGCCCTTTTGTAATTACTTTGAATGCAATAGGTCGGTGGGTGACACAAGAAGAGGCGCTAGCAGCAACTCAAGCTCCGTCAGAACCTGTTTCAAAGAAACCGATTTTAAAGAGCCCTGTTCCAGAAACAAAGTCGGAATCTTTGGGGGATAAAACTCATCAAAGTGGTCCTCCACCAGGGCGTGTTGTCTCAACTCCTTTGGATCCTACCAGATCTGTGAAAGGTGCTCCTTCTTCACTAACTGTTAACAACAAAAGGAAAAGGGAAACCGTAAAGCCAAAGCCAAAAGCTGTGTCAGAAGCAGAATCGGCTGCACTGAAAGCGAGAGAAGCTGCTAGGAAGCGAGTTGAACAGAGAGAAAAATCATTGCTTGGTCTTTATAAGCATTAATTTTTTTAAAAATTTTTTCATGGAACTCCACCTTGTTTCTACACACAATGCAATTCTGGTGCATTTCCTTCAAAGTTGAATTGATTCGACTGTAAGCAACTCAACATTGTTATGTTTGATAGTTTTTTATGTAAGGCTTTTGTTGTTGTTATCTTCTTTTAATGTTCATACTGCAACATACTTCATTTCCGGATATCTGTATTTTATGGCAGTTTCTTGACAGCATGATTCATATATACATATGGTTGGTTTTACCATTTGTACTTCCCCCATGGATGATTGTACTATAATAGCTTATATCATGTCGACATGAATCCAATCTGAAATAGTCTTGCAAGTAAGAATAACATTTGTCTAACATATCTTGAATTGCATCTAGATTAGTCTCGTATTAACCTTTAATTTACAAACATGACCTAAATCCAATCTGAATTAGTCTCACAAGAATTAATCTTTGCCAACTTGACCTGAATCCAATCTAAATTAGTGTCGCAAGTAAGAATCAATTTTTGCCAACGTGACCTGAATCCAATCTGGATTAGTCTCGCAAGTAAAAATCAATCTTTGCCAACGTGACTTAAATCCAATCTGGATTAGTCTCACAAAAAAACAATCTTTACCAATGGACTTGAATCGAATATGAATTAGTCTCACCGTGATGAGATACCAATTGTTATATCAAAAGAAGCACATGACAAACATAATAAGAAGCTAACAACAATGCATTTCAAGAGCAACTGACTCTAATTGAACATCACAAGTAAACACAACAATCACCTAATAAATTTTCATAACTTAAATACCATCCATTCTAGTTTAGCACAGCCTGCAAAGCAACCATTAAGGTCTGTGAGACCCAAAATTTTCTGCCTTGAGCATCATATTAATGAGATGTAAGACAGGAAAAATAACACACAACAGAACAGACTAGGGAGAGTCGAAAAGTATCACCAATCATTAAGACAAACATAGGTTTCAAGTGTGCATTGTACGTATCCTGAACTAGCTAATGGATGAATTCAATCCAGCTACAAAATTCTCACACACAGACTGATTTTTAATATCAGCCTCAACTTCAACCAAAAATAAAAGTAAAAGATGCGTCTAGTTTTTTCTGACGTCTAACTCAGAGTACAATCCAGTAGTATCAGCTTACGGGTTGCTGGTGATTCCCATAGCCTGCTGCAGTATACATGTTTTGATCCCTATTCTGTGACATATAATATCCGTATCCACCATAATTTTGCCTTCCGTAATAAGCTCCATTCCATTGACCATTATTCTCATTTCTCCCATGCTAAAAGGAGAACAAAAAGAAACATAAGCACAACAGTACAATAAAATTGATAATAAAGAACACAAAGATCCATGTTTTGAGTTAACCCTAAGCTCCAAAATATGTCGTGAACAAATTGGGAATTACATCAAAACTCTAAACAGTCAGACTCAATGTTCAGATGATGAAAAGGTTAATCATGGATGGGATTTTGTTAGAATTAAGAAATCTGGTTAGAACCTCAAAAGCTAGCTCATATTGTGGTTGGGTCTAACAGACTTACGAATGACGCCCAGACTGAATAGTTGTGCAATGTGGGACATAATAGATTAAAATAATTCGTTTTCGTGTAATACCTGCTTGTTCGATGGAGTTCGACCCCAGGAGAGGCGAACTGTCTGCTTGCCAATGACTGATCCGTTTACTTTCTCCAATGCATCCTCTGCTGCACTCCTACAGAGAGACAAAAAATAAGGTGGTTATGTATGGGATTGAAACCAGGGCTGTTTGTACAATACTATTATACAGGAAGCAGTCACATTTGGTAAAATGCTTAATTCCATGTACAAATATAAACCACTGTCAACAGTAAGTTTTCATGAGTTCATCAAATATAAGTGGGTTACCTGCTAGCGAATTGTACAAAACCACACCCTTTTCCAGCCGGGATTTTAACAGAGACAACGTCACCAAACTGGATAAAGGACTGCCTTAGTTCTTCTTCAGTGACATCAGAATCGAGTCCACCCACAAATATCTAGACACAAATCAAACATTAGTAAATAATAATAATAATAATAATAATAATAATAATAACAATAATAATAATAACTTTAAACAACTTTCCAAGTCAGGCCAGGCTCACCGTTGTGTTGGATGAATCACTATCAGACTGGGAGCCTTGGGTTTGAGCACCATTCGAAGCAAATCCACCAGCTAAACAAATATATTATAGAAATTGTATTGTTAACATGAAAAGTAAATCTAAGATACTAAAAATGACAACAAAAGCTAGTATTTGCGAGGGATGAGGGATTTTTTTTATTATTAGGGCAAGTGAGGAATAACAATTGCTCAAAGGACTAGATGTTTGGCATTGTCAAAATCACATAACAAGATTTAGAATACAATAGCAGCACTAAAGAACACGTGTCCTACCTTGTGAAGAATGTTGGTGTTGCGTTGATGGTTTTTTGGGAGTTGCAACACCGATTCGCATGGGCCTGCTAGAACAATATTCGCCGTTCATTTCAGTCATGGCACGGGACCTTTCATTTTCATCAGCAAACCTAACAAAGCCATAGCCTTTTGAGCGCCCAGTATTTGAATCAACAACTACTTTTGCACCTTTAACAGATGAGTATCTATTGGCAAAGGTTTCGTGCAATAGTGTGTCAGTCACATCGGCAGCCAAATCTCCAACAAAGATTGATAAATCAGAACTAGGCTCCGGTGTTCTCTTATCACCAGTGCTAAATGCAGCCCAGTTTAAGCGGAAGGGTTGTTCGGCATTTGGCATCATTGTGCCACTATAGCTCTGCAAAACTTTCTCAGCAGCTGCATGAGTACTAAACTCAACAAACCCATATCTCTCTGACTGACCCGTCAGCTTATTGCGAATAATCTTAACAGAAAGAACCTGCATATATCATGGAGACATGTAAATACTGAGTGTTTATATAGATGATTAGAGGAAGCATGCTAAGGATCTCTTTGGCAACTCAAAGATATTTCTACTTCTCTCCACAGAAAAGCGCAGAAGCATAATTCAACTTTTCTTACTCAAGAAAAAATACACACATAAACAGACATTCGGTATGCGTTATTGCATATTTTTTTCTATTTCCATAACCAAATAGGTTCTTTCAGATAAATAAATTTCTTTTGGAAAAAGAATGCATAATCACTCTTTTTGCAATGTTCCATACGAGTGGTCAAGAAAAAATTAATTACGTCTCAGTGGCCAATGAATAATTTTTACATAAGTTGCATGAAAATGGTAATTTCTGAAGATTTTACAGCTCTAATAATCTGAAAGAAGTGTTAGATAAACCCTTCAAGAGAAGTTTACTGGACATATGTTGTAGGTTTTAAAATTACCACTGGCTTGCTTTCAAACCATATTTTTGAATACACAAAAATGAACTGACAATTTCTACTGTCCCAAATCAGATCTTGAGCCACTAAATTTGAGCTTAAGAAACTGAGCAAACCATGTTTTAAGATTCAATGAAACAAGGAATCCTAGTTTGAATATGCACACACTGGCAAACTGTAAAGTCTTGAACTTCATTTCAAATCGAATCTATAATCCTTTGTTGAAATATGGAAGAATAAATCCAAACTGTAAAGTTTCAAACTTTATTCCTAATCGAATCTATAAATCTATAGCCATTCGTTGAAGTATGGAAGAACCCATATCTTCCATTCTTCCCATTAATATTACGTCCAGCTTTCTCTTCAAATTAAGGTCTTTTTTTTCCTTTTAATAAGTTCATTAGCTAAGATCTTATGTATATTACCATATTTCTTGTAACTACTAAACATCCCACTCAAGATTCCAGCTTTGCTTACATATGTACATCCAGATCCAATAATTAAAGAAAAATTTATATAAACAACAAAGAACATAACAGCAAATAGAAATTCCACAGATTTAAAAAGAGCTGGCTTATCTGACCTCGCCTGCGGGAGCGAAGCAGGAATGAAGATATCCCTCGTCCATCCACTGCTGGAGGTCGCCAATCCAGATCGTCCGGTTATCTTCGCCGGAGCTCTGAATCCGCGGCGGCGACTGCTTCTGCTGCTGGTATTGCGGCGGCGGCGCCGCCGCCCCCGCCTGCTGGTGCTGGAGATAGTACGGCACGTAGTGCTGGCCGTACATGAGCATGGCCGCCGGCGGATACTGCATAGCCATCCATTGCTGCTGATACTGCTGCATCGCCATCCATTGCTGCTGTTGCTGGAGCTGTTGCTGCTGATTCATATCTCCGCCGCCGCTCATGATTTCTTAACCCTAAATAATTAAATATCTCCCAATTCGCTCCTCTCTTACTCAATTTCCTCTCTATATCTCGCTAGCTTGTATTCTCTTCTTCAATAGATAGATACAGAGAGAGAAATGAGGAGAGAGAGAGAGCAGGGAACCTGGTCGGAACAACAAAAACCCAGGCTGGAGAGAGAGAGAAAGGATTGAGAGTCACCTTCCGAGCTAAAGAAGGGAAGACGCTATGGATCTAGGGTATAACGATGCCGTATCTTCAGCCGTTGATTTTAACTGCCGGGGTTCACGCAGGGCCGTTGATTCGGCCTTCCGCAGACTCTGTGGGGCCCGGCTGTTACGCGGTGGTAGGCTGCGGGGCCCGCCTCCGTTTGCTGCATGTGTTCGACACGGGGTGCGTTGATCTTGAGAGTGGATTTGATTGAACGGTGGATGCGAGGGGTTGTAGATTTGTTTCCGTAGGGGTGAGTAGTACAGGGAAGTGAAGGAAACGGTGGGGCCCTACTTAACAGTTCACACGGCAGGATGTTGCCGTGTAAGTACAGGCTGGTCGTTGCATCGTCGATCGGTCAACGTTGGATGTCTGGTACCGTGTAGGCCCCTTTTATGGTAAAATAAAATCCTTTTTGAATATTTCAGTTGTCGGCTGACTAGAATAATACAAGTTGCACTAGACATAGATTCCATATTTTTACTTCATCACTTTTACTTCCTTATATAATAATTGATTAGTACTTATCTTTATCCTTAGAGTCTCAATAAAAAAAAATCAACATCAAAATTTTATGAGAATAAATAAGATTCAATTGAATTATCATGATTTACGTTATCTCATATGTTCTGTCTGGCCAGAACATGAATGGCACCCACCCACTGGGTTGTATTTAATGAATGAAGGTTCCTCCTTTAATTTCAATGTTGGAGATGCTCTAATAGGTTGCCATCCTCACAATAGGTTCAGTGTACTCCAGATATCATGCCATTTATAGATTTAACACTTAATTTTGTTCCCAACCATTGTTCATAGATCAAATTATTGGTGTTATATATAGGGCAACTTATTTAAGTTGATATATCTTGTGTATATTCTTGGATAATGATTTTAGATTTTTTTTTCTCGTTACTCAACAAAAACTATTATAGATTATATATATTATTTTAACTTTTAAAACGCCAATCGCTATTAATATTTTCTTATTACACCGAGAATTGTAGAAATAATACTGACAATACTTGATATAATCTAAGTAGTATGCATGTATTATTGTACCAAATCCGAAAAAGACATGTGTCAATCAATACTATAAAAATTTGTATAGATTATATCATAATCTTCTTTGTAGCCAATGACCTTCTACTCAAGTCGGATGTAGTGACTCTCCCAAATAGGAGGTCATGAAATTGAGCATCAATAGAGGCAGTATTGACTCTTTGTGCTTCAACATGTTAAAAAAAAGTATGTATGAAGAAATATAATAGAATCAGTAGTACTAAAAAAAGAACCCTCATCTTTGTAAAGAGCACTGGCACTTTTATTTTCATTAACTTATAATCATTCCAATTAATGCCTAAATGTTTATAAGCATGCAGTTAAGGATGTTCCCATAACAATAATGCAACCACAAAAAAGCACTAAATTACAATGCCACTTCCCAGAAACAAAAATCCAGATTTCATTCTTAATGAAATCAGCTAGAAAAGCTAATCAACAATTAAGGCTAAGCAAAATTGATGGATTGGCAAATGGGGGATTTGAAGGCAACATGGTATAACTAAAACACAGGCCATGGTTCCCCCAAAAAATAAAGAATAAGTTATGCAACAGAAACATAACATAACATGCTACATATCCAAAGGAAGGCTCTTTTCTGTACATTTAGATTGCGTAATCCGCTTGTAGGAAGCTCTCGTAAGGCGTTCCCTTGAGTGTCTTCTCGACCTCACCCCAGTTCTCGACTTGCAAGGATAAAGGCCCCTTGTGTATCTTAACTTGGCGACTTCGTAACTCTTTGTGTGGTACGTGTAGAAAGTCTTGAACGTCAATCAGTTTCTGCAAGTTAAATGGTGGGGAAAAAAAGAGTGAGTTTGATTGATTGATACACTTAACACTCCTACGGTTTCAAACAGCAGAGCACAAGGCCGGGCCAGAGAGAAACTTTGGTTTCTTACGGTTTTGTTTTGTATTATGTCCTCGTAGTAAAGGATGATATGCCTGGTGCTTTTGAAGTACTCCAAAGATTTTGCGACCATATCGTCCACTTGCTTCAAATTAGGAACCAGTATTTTTGTGTCCACGGTTGGTTTGTAACTCGCAAGTATTTCAGCCTGAAATAACATTAATATGTTTACGAGCCATGTATTACTACAAATCCACATAATCACAAGTTCTCGTGCACTTCTTTTGTGTATGCAGAGAGCGAAAGAGAGAGAGAGAGACTGACCTCGAAGGGAGAATGCACATGCGATTTGTGGGTTCCATTTAGCAACTTGGCGCGTTGATCATATGAGTTTGCAAGTATAGAAACCATTCTACGCAGAAGATTTCGTCTGAAGAGAAAAATCGCTGAAACTCCTTTATGTTTAAAGTATTCTACAATTTCTTCGTGATGCTGCATCAGACCCTGTAACGAAACCAAAATGTTTAAGGCAGTGCCCGACCATATCATCCACATCCATAATTCGAGAATGGCAAAGGCATTCCCTATATCATTACTTCAGAATGACGATGATAGACATATTACGAAAAACCCCATAGAGCAACTTTTGGAGGAAATTAATTATAGAAGCAAAGAGAACATCATGGGCACACACAACCATAGCAACAAGTACCTTCATATCATCAAACGCTCAAACTAAAGAACTTTGAAATTTACAAAAGATATTAATCACGAACGGACGATTAATTAAGCAATGGAAATAAGGAATTAGAGTGTTTGACAAAGCCCTCACCTGGTTAAGCATCCACTTCAGTCCAACCGCAGCTGTGCATTCATTCTTGGAAGCACTTGTTAGCCAGTCGAGATTGTAGATCTTATCTAAAGTATCCACGATGGTGGATATGTTACTTCTCCGGGGTTTGACAGAAAAAATTTCTCCATTGGAGCTTATGTTAGTATGATTGTTTAACAACGTCTCAAACCATCCACTACCGGACCTCTGAGTGGACAAAATTGCGAAATACCGTACTGGATTGCAAGCACACTCAGCCCTACTTATGCAAAATGATGCAATTCAGTAACTTCATCAGAACGTAGCAACCCAAAATTTTATAGGTAGGCATCTTACCGGCTAAAAGTCTTTGGTTTGGGGAAATGCACGTAAGGTTTTTCTGAAGGTTCAATTTTAGGTGGCTCGCATGGCTTCTCCACGACACCAATATTCAGTAAACCTCCAGTTGCACGGGTACCCGTTTGCTTAAGACAGACTGAACATATATAGACTCCACAAACCATTACAAAAATTAAGACCAGCATTCTCAATAGCAGCGGAGATCTCTTTGATGGCTTTATTATCAACGTATCCTGAAACAAAGATTATTTTGATTGACTGCTCCATTTACAACGTCATTCAAGCAGAACTGAGGCACAAGAGCTTGATTTTTGTGAAAGAAACCATAATACAGCTTGCTTAAGCTCAGTAAGAACCCCAAAGACAGATATTGAAAAGCTTATTTTGATTGGGCAGTTCCATGAGTATAGTATAGAAGTCATTCAAGCAGAGCTCAGGCACATGAAACCTAGGTTCATTTTTGCAAAAAAATAAAGGGAAATTTGCATTTTTGGTCATTCAGTTATACCGATTGTACAGACTTAGTGCCTGAGTTATATCTCTAACCATCTTAAAACCCCTAAGTTAGGTCCAAAGCGACAATTTTAGTCCCTCGGAGAATATCTCTGCCACCAATATGTCACTTAATAAAGCGGCTGATTTGGTCCTTCAATGGACTAAAATCGCCACTTTGCCCATAACCCATAACGATGATCACGCATATAATTCATGGACTAAGCATCTACTATAGGTATAACAAGACCAAAAATGCAATTTTGGCAAGAGCACAGCTTGGTTAAGCTCATTAACAACCCCAAACACACAGAGATTGGAAAAGCATACTCTTTGGAGCTTACTCAATCCCACTTTTATGTATTTATATCTACTTGATTCAAATATCCCTACAAATAAATTCATCTCAATAACAAATTGAGAGAGCTCTGAAACTATGCAGACAATGCTTAGAATAATCAAAGATAATCCAAATCTGGGGTTTCTTGCATTGCAAAAAAACCATGAAATTTAGGCAAATACTAATACAAGCATTTGTAAGATACCCAGATCGGGAAAAGACGTGATTAACCCAAAAGGAGAGTAAAAAAACAAACTTTTGGCACAAGAAAACAATATTTTATTATTACAAATAGAAATTGACACAAAAACACGAACCTTTGAGAAGAAACAGAGATCGTCAGCCATTGTTGGCGCTTGCGAAAAGACCAAAAAACACAACGAAAACAGAATTCCGGGAGCTCAGATTTTGCTCAACCCTTCTCCCCTTTTCTTTCTGGATTTATGCATCGTAATCCCACGCCCCCTTCAGCAGGCATGCATACAGTCTGTGTTTGTATGTATATGCGGACAGAGAGAGAGAGAGTAAAAGTTGCGAGCTTTTCCTCGTGAAGAAAAAAGCAAATTTGATGATGAAATCTAATGGGCTCTTCGACCGTTGCCACGCTGTTCCCTTCACTTAAGATTTCCCTTTAGATTTACGCATTTCTCTCTCTCTGCAACACCCAATTTGGTTGGATCCGGATCCATGTGAAGCAGCAGTGCAGGGACAGAGGGAGAAACGGCGCCGTTTCCAGGGTGTTGATTTCGTCAAATTCAACATCATTCACTAGTTTTATGCCTTTTATCTGTTAATATTAATTATTTTCTTCTTTTTTTCTATTAAAAAAATTTGCCAATTTGGAAAGCATTATGAAATGATAATTGAATTGTATTAATGTACGGATTGTAATTATTTTTTGATTGACCTTTGTTCATTTGCCATCTTTCTATTACTCTAGGAAGGTTGACCATTCCTTCAAGGATGTTTGTTTCACAAAACAATTATAAAGAGAGGAGTTAGTTAAATATATCATTTAAGTTTGGATGAAGGAGTAATCAACATTTTTAAAAAACATACAATTAAATATTTAAATTAGTTATGTTGACGTATTAAGACTTATTATATCGATTATACTGATTAAATTATTTTTAAAATCTAAATTTTTATTTAATTTCTTAATATGTCACCATCACACGTTGTCATGTTTGTTGCCATCTTCCTCTAGCAGCGGTCAGCATGGCCATGTAAACAAAAATCACGTTATATATATTATCTTAATTTTACTTGTAATATGTTGATTACTCATTACTGATAAACAAGAAACAATATTTAAATGGATACTTTTTTATAAGTTCAAGCGCTTAATTATAATTTTTTAAAGTTTGATAGTCACAAATTGAAAAGCCTATTTGACCATTTAAAAAAAAAAAAAACATATAGAGAAGTTGGCGACTTCTCCCTCACCTATACATAGACTGGAGCACGGTTCGGTTCCGGCCCGGTTCCGGTTCGGAACCGCCGGTTCGCGGTTCCAATATAGCCGGAACCGGAACCTTATCTTAAAGGTTCTTGTCCGGTTCCTGAACCGGCGGTTCGGGTTAGAACCGCCGGTTCTAACCGGACATTTTATTTATTTTTTTATGTTATTTCCTATTTTATTATTTAGTATTATATATATTTTTTTATTTTGTTGGTTTTGGGAGGTTCGCAAATCGCAAGGGACCAGCCTGGCAGACTCCAGAGGGGCTATGCATATTTATAGTATATATATATAATATAATATGTAATACATATAATATATACTATATACTATATAATATATAATATATAAAATATCTAATATCTAATATATATATATAATATCTAATATATATAATATATATTATCTATGATATGTAATATATATAATATATATTTTTTTTTATATATTCACGGTTCCGATTTGTTAAAATAACAAACTGGAATCGGAACCTTAGAGTTCCGGTTCCGATTCGGTTGAAACAGTAGACGGTTCGGTTCGAACCGGAACCGTGGTCATCCCTACCTATACAGAGAAGACAGTGAGGCAGCTGGCTTCTCTATCCTATTCAATAACAATTATTTTAAAAATAATAATAATAATAATAGTTTTTTGTTTATTTAAAAAATGACATGTTAAAATGTTTTAGTAGTTTTAACACTACATTTATTGGCTAATTAACTTAATTGTAATAATTTAACAAAGTTATTAGTTCAATCATATCAAATTAACGAGTTAATATATTTAATTACAACTCATAAATTTCATGACTTAAATTGGATTTTTGTATACAATTCAATGACCTATTTAATTATTTTCACTATAAATTTGGTTGTAAATGCTCAATGTATGGCAAATTATTGTCAACACATGTGTGTGGACTACACTCTAAAACGACGTCGTTTTGATGTTAAAAAACTTATTATTGTTTCGTGTGCATGTTAAAATAATGAACATTCTGGATAAGATAATTTATTTTATGAATTAGGAAAATGCACTTTATATGTTATAATAATGTACTTTATATGTGTTAGAATAATTAGATTTATGGGATAAGATAACGTATTTTAAAATAATTAAATTTATGTGTTAAAATAATGTACGTGATCCACACAACACGCAATAATGATCGCTCAATGTATATAATGGGCTTCTCATTATCGACGACTTTCACTCCTCCTACGGCCCAAAGTGTCCATGGTTTCCGTATTTGCAATATGTCTATTTTATCCTAAACTAACGCAATCAAATTAAGCATGACATGGTCGGTGGTTACGTTAGTTCAATCATTTCGTCAATAAATCAAATCTTGCATTATTTAAATCAAAATGGATTGAATTATTTAAGTTTGAATTCGCATGTTCAAATTCATATGTAACGCAGTGTAAAGAAATTTATACTACATTTTTAATAGGTAGTTAAATTGAAATATTCATTCCTATTACACCGAGATTTTAAAAAAAAAAATACTCTTGGTTCTTTACTAAGTATATAGTATATGTTTTGTATACTTTCTCAATATTTTTTCTGAATACAACCGATCCTATAATATCTGTTCATCCATACTTTTTTTAATCTGTTGAAACACAAAGAATCAATTCACCTCTGAGCACAAAAAAAAAAAAAAAAAAAAAAAAATCATCACAATTTGATCTTGTGACACTCTTATACGTGAAGGACATAATTTACAAAATTTTCTATCTTTACCTTAACTTGTAATGTGAACTTTGATGTACGACGTTATAAGGATTGTCTTGGGGTTCTGTTTAACACAGTCCCTTAGCCACTAAGGATGAAACTAGCGTGTTTTATGTTCATCTTTTTTAATGCTACAAATATCAGAGGATTCGGAGGTATTCAGAAACCATTTCGATCGATCTCCATCTTCAACAATCTGGCCGGAAATTAGCTAGCACGCAGATCAGATATGGGTTCAAGTTCATCTAAAATCACTCACGATTTCTTCCCCTTTGTTCGCATTTACGAGGACGGCAGCGTCAAGAGGATGCTGAATCATAAGCCGGTCCCGCCGACGGACAACCCGACAACCGGCGTCCGATCAAAAGACGTCGTCATCGTACCGGAAACCAACGTCTGGGCACGCCTGTACCTTCCCAGAACCACCGGCGACGACGACGGCCGGAAATTTCCCCTGCTGATTTTCATCCACGGCGGCGCTTTCTGCCTCGGCTCAGCATCCGACGACAACTACGATAACTTCCTCCACTCTCTAACGGCGGAAGCCAACACCGTGACACTTTCCATCGAGTACAGGCTGGCCCCGGAGCACAAGCTCCCGGCCTGCTACGATGATTCCTGGTCGGCCATCGAATGGGCATGGACACAGGTTAGATCTAAATAATCTAACCAATCATTTTGTCACATACTTAATTCAGAACCGGTATTAATATTCACTGAGCAGTATGTGTTATATATAATGAATTTCTTGTACTCCTCAATTCAAATTTATATTAAGCTCAGAATTTTATTGAATAACAACTTAATTATTCATAGCATTATCAAAGTAGATCAAAGCCCGCCGGCCAATCTGCACTCATCCTGCAGTGGAGCGGGTTAGAGACTAGAAGTACAAGAAAAGTTACCCGTAAATGAGCGGGTCTAACCCGCAGCTTGCACGAACTATGCGCCCCGGGCCACAAATCCGCCTTATTCACTATGAAATATATTACTATATATATATATATATATATAAAGCCCGCGAATTGACATATGAGGCCGCCAATTCGCATGGGTAAGTCAAGGCTTAGGATTGCATGAACTCTAGCCCGCTGGCCTAACAGAATAGCCTACATAAATTCGCCCGAAAATTAAGCTACTGTGGGACGAGTCAGCTCAATTTGACTGTAGTATTTATTCAATCCAACAAAACTACTTAGTAAGCTTAATCAACTTGCACTAACCTGTAGATGCACGCCAAGGATGACGGCGGACAATCCGGAGCCGAACCGTGGCTGAAAAACCACGCGGATTTCTCCCGCGTTTTCTTCGCCGGCGACAGCGCCGGCGCCACCATTGCACACAGCATGATGGTGAGAGCAAGCGACGAATTCAATCTGAAAATCTCCCCGAAGCCTGTGGGGATGATACTGCTGCATCCATTTTTCGGGAATCACGAGAAGAACAAATTCTGGGAATTCCTTTGCCCCGACACGACCGGTCCAGAGGACCCATTGTTTAATCCGGCAGCTCATCCTGGTTTGCTGTCGAAGCTCGTGTGTTCCAAGGTTCTGGTCTGTATAGCGGAGTGGGATTTGATCAGAGAGAGCGGGAACACATACTATGAGGCACTCAAGAACAGTGAGTGGAGAGGAGAATTGGAGCTCGAGTATTCTAAGAAAAGGACTCATGTCTTCTTTCTGGGGAAAAGAAACTGTGACCAAGCTCGTTCCTTGATGAAAAAGATTGTTTCTTTCATCAATAATCAACCTTAATCTTCACTATTTTGATCATATTGTGGGCCCTTTAATTTGTTTTAAGAGATGGGAATATTATATATTATATAATACTTTTAAATTAAAATGTAAAAGTACTATTATACTTTTCGATCTAACTATATAAAAGTATTATTACTCTTTTTTATATAAGTAATAAATATTTTATTTTTTATCAATATTTTTATTTTGACATGATTCGTTTCACAGATTCTCACACTATCACACAAATTTTTGCCAATTTCCATATCCTTCTAGATCCACTCTGCTCCATGACACATTTCCAAAGTCCAAACAGACAACATTATAATATGCATGCACCGGCCACCATCTTCCTAGTAAAGACTTAATGTGCATTAAACCGCCTTTGTGGTTTTGGATTATGTATGATATGATGTTTTTCTCCATTGATTGCAATGTTGCCAGATTCTTTTTTCTTCTCACCATCTCCTTCTCTTTAAATGTCATTTCTTCTTGTGATAGTGACCCCCGACCAATTTCCTTAACCCCTGTCTTTTAGTGAACTTCCATGAGTTTGCCATGTATCTGTTCCCAATTTGCTGTCATCAATATACTGGAGAATGGAGATAAATATTTAATGTCAGATATTAACATTTAAAATATAGGGTGTGGACACCGGACGTGACGAACCATAATGCAATAAACAATTTGGAGAAGTTACTAGAACCGTGAAGGAATAAAAAATGTTGAATATAATTAAGTAGGAGAAGTGTTAGTTATTATTTATATTAAAAAGTAGTTAATAGTTTTAGAAAGAGTTAATACCACAAATGGTCATCTGACTATTGAGCTAATACTCCTTTTAGTCCTCGACTTTCAATTCGACCACAAATGGTCCTCTGACTTTCATTTTTGACCACAAATAGTCCTCCATTAAAAATTCTGTTAAATACATGTTAAATCTAGGGATATTATCGTCAAATTGATATATATAATTGTCATAAAATAAAAATGTTTACAATTTTTCACCAACAAACATAATTGAAAAATTAACAAATATAAATAATCTTAAATAAAAAGACAATACACATTATTCTTGTAATTATGCATACAAAATGAAAATTTAATATTAGAGTTATCTGTTTTTAATTTAACCAACAAATTAAAATGGAAGAATTTTTTTAAAACCTTGTTTCCATAATTTTCATGGTTGTTCATACATGGATGATTAATAGTTTTCACTCTTCATTAATCGATCAAACATTTTGTTTGGGACATAACTGAAGGTCGCCACCGTTGAATTAATATAATTAATCAAGTACAAATTGCGAACATTAATCATGGAATTTTTTTTTAATTTGTTCATTTATGTGATTTGTCACGTCCATTTTGTTATATTAACTTAATGTTTATAATTAATTATGGTGTCATATAATTCTCAAAAAGAAGTAATCATAATAATATTAATCAATTTGACGATATTAGCCCTAGATTTAACACCTATTTAACAGAAATCTTAGCGGAAGACTATTTATTGTCAAAAATGAAAGTCAGAGGAACATTTGTGGTCGAATTGAAAGTCGATGACTAAAAAAAGTACTAGCCTAATAGTCAGAGGACCATTTGTGGTATTAACTCTTTTAGAAAAAAAGAAATTGAATGTCCTAACAATTTGGTGAAGTGTACTATTTATACCAAAAAGGAAATATCAATTGGTGAAGTGTACTATTTATTATTATACTAAAAAGGAAATTTGGCAGATCTAATTATTGTTAGAGACCGCAGTTAATTACTGAGACCGATTTTTTTTTAGTACTACGGACTCTGTTACAATGTAGATTACTTTTTTTGAAGTTTCTGAAATAATTATTTCGTGTCATTAGACTACAAGATCATTGACAAATAATTAATATATTGAAGCATTATTATTTTCAAAAGTAAAGTTAGAGGGGATCATAAGAAATCAATTTGACTAAACAAAAGCTGGACAACTAAGCATGGAATGCGTGTCGTATATAAAAACTCTTCTATGATCTGCGTCGTTTATTTTATCCTGTCCCGCCTTCTATAATTAATATACAACGATCGATCTTTAAGCTTCTCGTCGATATATCTGTGAGTTTGTTTCGATCGACACCGTACGATGGGATCTGAAGATTCCTCGGAGATACTCCACGATTTTTTCCCGTTAATGAGAGTGTACAAGGATGGCAGAGTGGAGAGGTTTTCCGGCGAAGAAGTTGTTCCGGCCGACGTGGACGCCGAAACCGGAGTGAAATGCAAGGACGTCGAGATTTCTCCGGACCCGAAGGTTTCCGCTAGGCTTTACCTCCCCAAAGGCGCCGGTCCGGGCCGGAAACTTCCGGTTTTGGTGTACTTTCACGGCGGAGGGTTCATAGTAGAATCCGCCTTCTCCCCGACTTACATGAAGCATCTTTGCTTGGTCGCAGCGGAGGCGAACGCCGTGATCGTCTCCGTTAATTACAGGCTGGCCCCCGAGCACCCTCTCCCGGCGGCCTACGACGACTCGTGGGCGGCTCTCAAGTGGGTCGCCGCCCATTCTACCGGCGGGGGAGACGAGGAGTGGCTTAAGGAGTGCGTTGACTTTGACCGCGTGTTCCTCGGCGGCGACAGCGCGGGTGGGACCATAGCACATAGCATGGCCATGCGGGTCGGCCTGGAGGGACTTAACGGCGTCAAAATTGACGGCGTTATCCTTAACTGCCCGTTTTTCTGGGGAAAAGATCCGATCCCCGTCGAGGGCGACGACGAGGGCGTTTCGATCTTCGTCGAGAATCTTTGGCGGTTCGTGAACCCGAAAACAACGGGGCTGGACGACCCGCAGTTGTGCCCCGACAAGGACCCCGAATATGCGAAACTAGGATGTAAACGGGTCCTGGTTTACGTTGCCGAGCAGGACCCGTTACGCCACCGAGGGCGGCGGTACACGGCGGAGCTGGCTAAACAGGGCTGGCAAGGGGAGTCGGAGGTGGTGGAGGCTAAAGGTGAAAACCACGTTTTCAATTTGTTCACTCCAACGTCTGATAATGCCATGGCTATGGTGAAAAAGTTGGCCACGTTCTTCAATCCATCTTCATCAATATTTTGATCTAGCACAATCTGTACTGTTTTAATTTTGAGCAGAAGCATTAGTAACAAAATATATATGTCAGTCCCTAAGGTATCATATAATAATAAATAAATAAATAAAATAAAAATGATGCTTTATAATTTATTATTGAAGGTATCATCTACACTATTATTTGCTACTTATTGTAAATCACATTATGCGCTTAGGTGTACTGTACTACTGTGTGATTGATAAATGACATTGTTTGGTAACATATTTAGCTTATCAGTAAATTTTGTTTTAGAGTATCAGTAAATTTTGATTTTTTTTTTTGAAACTAGTAAATTTTGATCTGTTTGCTCCAAAACGCTATAAATCAAAAAACTGCTCAAAGTATCTTTTTCGATAAATTTTTTTTTTAGAAAATAAATTATAACCTTAAATGTCATTTTATATGTAATTAGCTATCATCTACCAGCTAATTTATCAAACATTTTTTTACAATCAACTAATACCATCAACTTTTTTCAAAAAAAACTAATACCATCAACTAGTTAAACCCGCTAATCCAATCCACTAACAACTATTTGTCAAACGCTCTCGATTTTAATATCTATCTCATGTTATCATGTGTATGTGTAATAATATAATAAGCACAAACAATGAAGATGATCCGATCGAGGATAAATTACGGTAATAACCTTGCAAAAAAACACAAATGTGAAATCTTAAGTTTATGTATGTGTTTCTAAATGCCACATATAAAATATATAATGCCATGGCTACGGTGAAAAGTTTGTCCACTTTATTTAATCATTGTCAATCTTATCAATATTTTGGGTTGCCTACCCGTGTAATGTAACCAACAATAATTTACAACTATTTCTATTTTTCTAAGATTACTGCCAGTGATTTTTAGGCCAGAGGCGCTAGCAATATATATAATATGTCAAACCATGAGGTACCAATGTACCATGCATATAATAATAAGTAAATAAAAACAATATAATGCTTAATATATAATTTATTATTGAAGTGTATTTTGTACACTATTAACTGCTACTTATTATAAAGCATAGTACGTTCTTAGATGTACAATATATAGATCATTTTTATATCTATCTCATTCTACCATCTATTGAAGTGTATAGTATCTTCTACCATATAATAATAAATAAATAAAACAAGGATTAATAAATTATTATTGATTTCTATCATATGATAATTGATGATTTTGTTGAAACCGGGCCCAACATAAACCGGGGTAGAGGTACTATATAGAACAAGGTAGAAAAATAGTACTGTAGTATTATTACTCGGGGCACTAGGTCCAAAAGAGTGCATACAAACTCTATAACATAGACTAAGAATAATATCGTAGCCATGGTGTAAAGTGATCCCAGGGATGATTTTTAAAGTGAGAATTTATAGTGTAGAGGCACCTCTGATCTAGATGCTCGACAAATGTACGATACCAGATTGCTTTCAATCCTAGTCATGTTCCCCACTACCTAGATGCTATCGGTCGTCATACAACTAAGTAGAACATCCTGCCTTTTAGTACATAAAATATGAGTAACTTAAAGTAAAACATCCAGCCTTTTAGTACATAAAATCTGAATAACTTGAGTTGCCGATGGTTAGTTGGAAGGTCGTAAGTTTGATACTGGCTGAAGTATTATTGAAGTGTATGGTATTTTCTACACTATTAATTGCTACTCATAGTACAGGCTTAGGTGTGTGATAAATAATTTAATATCAATCTCGTGTTACCATGTGTAAGAATATAATAAGAACAAAAAATAAAAACGATCCGATCGAGGATCCATTACTATATATACATATATATATGTGTGTGTGTGTGTTCTATATATATATATTGTAATATTCCAGGAAGTGCATGCATCAGTTGATCAACAAAATGGGAGATCAGAAAGGTTCATCTGATGAGATACTCCATAATCTTTTCACTCTAATGAAAATATACAAAGACGGCCGTGTGGAAAGGTTATCCGGCACCGACGTCGTTCCGGCCGGCTTGGACGCCGAAACCGGAGTGCTAAGCAAAGACGTCGTGATTTCGCCGGAGCCCAAACTGTCTGCTAGGCTCTACCTGCCGCCCAAGATTTCTGCCGGCCGGAAACTTCCGCTTTTGTTGTATTTCCACGGCGGCGCGTTTGTGGTGGAGTCCGCCTTCTCGCCCACGTACATGAAGCCGCTCAACTTGCTGGCGGCGGAGGCCAACGTCTTGATCGTGTCGGTGGATTTCAGATTGGCCCCGGAGCACCCGCTCCCGGCGGCTTATGACGACGGGTGGACGGCTCTCAAATGGGCCGCTTCCCACGCCGCCGGCGACGGCGGCGAGGAGTGGCTGAACGAGTATGCTGACTTCGACCGGGTGTTCCTCGGCGGCGACAGCGTCGGCGCCAACATATCACACAACATGGCACTCCGGGTCGGCTCGAGTGAGAATAATAATAATAGCGTTGACGGCGTCAAAATTAACGGACTTTTCTTCAACTGTCCGTTTTTCTGGGGCGCGGAAAGGATCGGCGATGAAGGGGACATCCCGATCTTCGTCTCGTTCTTCGACACCATATGTCGGGTCGCCCTGCCGGAACCCGCGGGGCTGGACGACCCGCGTATCAACCCGTCCAAGGACCCGGAACTCGCAAAACTGGGTTGCAAGAGAATTATAATTTTTGTTCCAGAGAAAGATCCATTAAAGCACAGAGGGTGGCTGTACAAGGAAGCATTGGTTAGCAGTGGGTGGCGAGGGGCGGCGCAGGTGGTGGAGGTTAAAGGTGAACACCATATTTTCAATTTGAACAACCCCACATGTGATAACGCCATGGCTATGCTTAAAAAGCTCGCCACTTTCTTCCACGACCACAACCCCTAATAAATGAGATCAGATCGAGATCGAGTCCATGACACAAAATCATGTAATAATAAAATCGAGATCGAGTCCATAGCATAGAATCATGCATGCGATCCCGACCAGACATTACACGGCAGCAACTCATTTTCCTTAACCCTTTGTGTTTCAGTGAACTTCCATGAGTCATGTATTTGGTCCGGTTCCAATTTGCTGTCATGCTTCATTTTAATATTGGAGATAAATAATATTTAATGTCTGGTGCGTTACATTATTCATAATTTCACATATTAAAATTTAAAATATGGGCGGTGAACACCGGACGTGACCATCTATCGATGCATAGACTATATAATTTGGAGAAACAGTGAAAGAAAAGTGATCCTAGGATAAAAAATGTTGAATATTGGAAAGTAGATAGATATTTTATTTATAGTGAAAAGTGGAATCACAAGAAATAATTTTTTGGGAAGGATTTGGTGGAATATTTTATTTATAGTGAAAAGTGGCATCACAAGAAATAATATTTTGGGAAGGATTTGGAGAAATATTTTATTTATAGTGAAAAGTTGTATCACATGGAATACCTTTTCTTGAAAGAATTTGGTGAAGTATTTTATTTGTAGTGAAAAGTGGTATCACAATTCACAAGGAATAGCATGTGTTGAAGAGTCATTAACAAGATCGAAATGGGGATAAATGTAATTATTATTGGCGACGACATTCGACAATCGAGGTAAGGGTAAGTGATAAATAAAACACAAAGTAAAAGTGAAGTTTGTAAAAAAAGAGCGTCAGCGCACACACATATATATATACACGCGTGATTGCCAATGCTCTTTTTTAAAAATTGATTAGTCAAACTAAAATTTTACTTTCTTTGATCTCTTGCACATCGAGGGTCGAACCATTGCATGTAATTATAGGATGTTGAAAACTAAAAAAAAAAAATGAAATTTAGATTTCATGTAATCAGAATTTGAACACGATTGGTTTTGTGATCCGAGGATAGTTAATTGGCGGGCGAAAAAATTAAATAGAGACAAGAATTTTAACGTGGAAACCGAATGGTGAAAACCACGAGCCTTTTTGAGTGGTGTTAAACATAAAACTCACTATTTTGTGGGTGATTTTGTACATGTATCAACTATCATCGTCTCCGGAGAGATAGAGCCCCCCTTTCTTGAATTTGACTCTCCTATTTTATAGTAGAAGAATAGGTAGTTACGCCAAAGGCCTTGTGGTCAAGCGGCATGAAGTGATTCTCCCAAGTGGAAGGTCATGGGTTTGAGTCTCTATATGGAGAGATGAGGCGTGAAGTACCATATAATAATAAGTAAATAAAAAAATGCTTAATAATTTTTTATTGAAATGTATTATCTACACAATTCATTGCAACAAATATAAAGCATATATAGTACGTGGTTAGGTATGTGATAGATAATCTTACTATCTATCTTATGTTACCTGTTAAAGAATATAATAAGCACATAAAATGAAGATAACCCGATTAAGAATAGATTACTGTAAGCTTGCAAGAAATCATAAACGTACCTAAAATCCTGAGCTGACTAGGCTCTGTGACGTCTTTCTAAATGCCACATATAAAATATAAATTATGAAAGTTAACCTTTGGTGATGATGAGGGAATCTAGTAATCACGTACTACTCGAGATTTAATTAACTTGGAGTATCCTAAATTATTAAAGGAGAGTATAAATGGATAATAAAATAAACAAAGCGATAGGAAAAATAGGCCTATTGATGTAGGTCTCGGAGACCAAATATTTGTATTGATTGGTAGTCGCAAAGCTATTACAGAAGAAATGTAATGCTATAATGCTAAGACAATGACCTTTTTATACCAGGAAATCTCTATCGAATTAGGCTAAATTCGTGGAGGGCCACAAGACTAAGTTTAAGCACATGTGGTTGGTCATGAGACTAAGTCAAGACCGTCTCCCTCCCATACTGTTAAGAAATAGACCGAATTTTTCCATCGAGTTCGGATTGAATTGCCTTCCTTAGAAGAGTCGCATTTTCCATTCCAAAACTTACTTTACAACAGATTTTACAATCTCAACTCTGATTCAATAATGGCCTACAAAAAAAAAAGAAAGTATTAGTACATGATTGTTTAATTTGGACCAAGCTAAGATAAAATATTTCAATCTCAATCTACTCTCCGTAGTCCGGTCAATTATATATATTATCGTTTAGATTTGAATAGAATAAAGTACGTACACTGCATGGCTGATAGTTAAGCTCATTAAGCAATCTGCATTCTTGCAGCTTCTTATATATACATACACATTTGTGTGTGTTCTATATATATTATTGTCATCTCGGAATTGAAGTTCATCCATAATTAGTTGAACAAAATGGCAGATCAGAAAGGTTCCTCTAATGAGATACTCCATGATCTTTTCGCTGTAATGAAAATATACAAAGACGGCCGTGTGGAAAGGCTATCCGGCACCGACGTCGTTCCGGCTGGCTTGGACGCCGAAACGGGAGTGCTAAGCAAAGACGTCGTGATTTCTCCGGAGCCCAAAGTGTCCGCTAGGCTCTACTTGCCGCCCAAAATTCCCACCGGCCGGAAACTTCCGCTTTTGCTGTATTTCCACGGCGGCGCGTTTGTGGTTGAGTCCGCATTCTCGCCCACGTACATGAAGCCGCTCAACTTGCTGGCGGCGGAGGCCAATGTTTTGATCGTGTCGGTGGATTTCAGATTGGCCCCGGAGCACCCTCTCCCGGCGGCTTATGACGACGGGTGGACGGCTCTCAAATGGGCCGCTTCCCACGCCGCCGGAGACGGCGGCGAGGAGTGGCTGAATGAGTATGCTGACTTCGACGGCGGAATTTTCCTCGGCGGCGACAGCGTCGGCGCCAACATATCACACTACCTGGCTCTGCGGGTCGGGTCCACGACGGAGGATAATAGCGTTGACGGCGTCAAAATTAACGGACTTTTCTTCAACTGTCCGTTATTCTGGGGCGAGGATAGGCTCAGCAATGACCTTGGCACCCAGTTCATCGCCCCGTTCGTGGAGACCATATGGAAAATCGCGCTGCCAGAAGCCACGGGGCTGGACGACCCGCGTATCAACCCGTCAAAGGACCCGGAACTAGGAAAACTGGGTTGCAAGAAAGTTCTAATTTATGTCCCAGAGAAAGATGCATTAAAGCACAGAGGGTGGCAGTACAAGGAATCATTGGTTAGCAGTGGGTGGCAAGGGGCGGTGGAGGTGGTGGAGGTTAAAGGGGAAAATCATATTTTCAATTTGAATAACCCCACCTGTGATAACGCCATAGCTATGCTTAAAAAGCTCGCCACTTTCTTCCACGACTCCAACCCCTAAACATGCATGCCTCTATCACGCCTGCCCCTGATCCTATCAATTTCACCATTTAAATTAAATAAATAAATAAGAGGTCACTGTGACCTGACATGCCTGGACCGTCCATTGTTGTTTTTTTAATAGCGATATGGGAGTGTAATCGGGGGCCATCAGACCACAAAGTGTTGGCATGTTCCATTGTTGTTGATTATTAATGTTTCTGCTACTTTCTTATTTCTTTCTCCCAATTTCACTATGGAAATTATGAGTTAATTTCAAAAAAAAAAAAAAACTTATTTTTTATACAACAATCTTAAGAGTAAACATATTTTGACAATTACAAAAAACGTGACTACGTCAAGCCCACAAAGTCTGCAACTAAAATTGGGCCGTGCACTCCATTAGAGTTGTTAAACATTTGCAAGCATATCAGTGACATATCCACATAACGTCGATCAAATTATAATAATTATTTTCAAAAAAATTTTGATATTTACTCCGTATTTTACTATTGATGGGGATATACAAAGCATATATGACATTTTCTTACATTTTTTAACTCCCATCGCACTTCCCGACCTTGAAGGTTGATTGGGAAGTGGACCCTACCCGGACCGAAAATTAGCATGCGAAGTATCCTCTAAGGCCTAAGCCATCACACTCATATATGTCCTTTTAGCATTAACACGTGACATGACCAACTTGACTGTATAGTAGGTGAGCATCACGTACCTCTCGTTAGTAGGAATTTTAGCATGTGCTCCTTGGTCTAGCATTATAAAAGTCAGCTTGTTACACAAAATAGGGGACTTTGTAAAAAACATTCTTAGTACTTACCTTCTGAACTTTACCAATACTTCATTCGTGTACTAAGAGTATAATTACATGCATAAAACATCATCTTTTACTCATAATTATACACCTAAACTAACCTAACATCATATAATTAACATTAGCACCTACATAAGTACACAATAACAATGCATAGATGTGGACGTAACATTGGAATGGATGAAATTGGGTAACAATTAGAAACATGGGGGGATATGCAACATGTGAAGTGTTCACTGGGCAGGACGTACAACTATAATATATCATCGGACATGAACCAGACAATATCCCTTGCTTCATGGGCGGTTACTTTGGCTGTTTATATATGCAGGCAACATTGCTTTCCTCATCTTCAATTCCAATCCCAATTTACACCCCATTGGTTTGTCAGATAAGTTGGTATGCCGTTATAATCTCTGAGCTAACTAGGAGAATCCAAGGTTTCTCTGCTACACTTGCAGAGTATTATTGAATTGATCGAAGCATTCACTCACCATAAAGTTGCCATGAATTAACATATGATGACACTTCTTTCAAATTGGCTGGTCGATTTCAATATAATCGTGTCGTTCTTGCCAGATTGCAGTACAGGTTTAATCAAGTTACAGGTGGGGAATTAGATAAGCTTAATGACTTTTAATTAGCGAATTTATTATTCTAATAAATTGTTTTCCCAACTGCTATCCATCTGGCTTTGGTTAAAAGCCAACTTAAATATATTGGCGTATTCATCTACCCGTATATTATTATGTACTATATCACCACCTTCGTACATGTACATCTAAAAAAAGGAGGATGTCCCTAGCTAAGTTAACCAAACTATTGACTTATTAACTATAAAGTTACGTTTTCAAAAAAAATATTTAACTACAAAGTTACAAGTTCGGTTTCAACAGTAGTGACTAAGCTAACTTAGATAACCTAAGCTAGTTAGTGCGCCATGTCGCGCCCGCTCGCTCGCTCAGCTTGATTCGCATGCATGCGAGGTGTGGAAACATTTTGTTCATACATTCAGACCCACTTCCCATTTTTCTCGGGGTCTTAGGGCTCAAACAATGTTTCTATGGCTATAATTTGTGTTACCTGTAGAAAGCTTGCCGGAAACCACAGACTGCAACGTCTCTGAAAATCACTTTTAAGGCAATAATGTTGATTAAACACGACATATAATCTTTTTTATATATATTTTCAATTCATACCAAGCTTGCCTTAATATATTTTCAAGTTACTTTTCAAAATTGTTCTAGTTTCCTAGCAAAATATGATTCTCGTATTTGAATGTTCTTGTTCAAACCTGTCGCAAGTTATTACACACAATTGAAGTAAATTAAAGGATTTATCCCGTGTTCAACAATACATGACTTGTCTCACCGCTCTGGCAAATACTCACACCTTATTGATTGCCACTTGCAATTTGTCCTCCAAATGATCCATAGATGTCCATTTATCCGATCACTTTATTACACTATACCCACCTACTTTTAGCCCATCGAGAACAAGCTCATTTTTCTTATCAGGTCCAAAAAGGACCAAAACCAAACTCATTGCCTATCAAACATATTTGGCAGAACCTTATAAAACTATATTTAACTTTAAACTTTCTATAAAGATGATAATTAGTGTTTTCAATTATTTTTACCTTATAAAGGAACAATCCGATCCAATTCTCCTTGGGCATTAATCGGGTGGATCTAGATAATTAAACAGACGGAGAAAGACAAAAAACACCTTGTGAGTTAAAAAAAGAAAAGAGAACAATCTAATATATATTTTGAAAGGGGTCACAAAAATTTAATAAGAAAATAAAATATAGATTTCTAAAAGTAGAAATTGATTTAAATTCTTACCTCCTACAACTTCACGGCGTAGTCACCTGAATGGTAATGATATTGGCATGACAGCAAGATCTATCTTTGCTAACGGCATTCCCATGTGCCTATGTCACCGTAACGGAGCATGGACCACATTTCGAACCACCCCCAGAATAGAACTGCTCCGATCCAAACACTAACGGCCTCTCTTAATCTCCGCCCTCCGATCACACTTCTCTCTAATTACATTCCCGTTTTCCTCAGATCATCCCCCCCTGGCCTTAAGCTCACAATGCTCTTCTCTCCTTCACTTTTCACTCATTAACTGCATGTATATGTGTATATATACATACGTGTGTGTCAGTATGCATCCACGCACATAGACGACTGTAGAGATCAGAGATGAAAGAGTACCTGAGAAGACCTGACGGAATGGGGGAGACCGCGGCGGAAGCGGTGACGGAGGTCGTAGTAGGCGGGAATCGAGTTGGTTTGAAGTCGAGAGCTCCGGAGGTTTCGCTGTGCTGCCCGTCGAGCAAACGAAGGAAGGTCAGTTCTCAATGCGGTAATGATGGAGATGATGAGGTTGCGTCGGATAATTCGGTTTCTCAGGCGGCCACCACTGCGGCGGTTGTTTGTGAAGCTGTAACGTCGAAATGTTCGAGTTGCGAATCGAGCGAGTCCGTTAAGGAGGATTTGAGAAGCATAGATCTGAAGGCGAAGAAGGTGAAACTTCAGCATTTATGTTTGCATTTACTTTTCAGCTCGTTGTTGTTTCAAATTTCAGCAGTTTCTCATCACGTTTTGATTGCTAGATATTAATTCTCGTTTTAAATTTTGAATTTCAGGATTATGAAGAGTTCGTAACTGACAATTCAGGTTCTATGAACAACGGAATCAGGTATGTATATCTATTTTTTATATTATAAACTCATGCATCTATCTCCTCTCTCTGATTTTTCATCACAGCGTCTCTTCATTTTTTCATGAAACTAGAGCATGTATGTTTTATAGTTTGAGATGATAAACTTAAAAGCCATTAGCATTTTATATTCTCAGAATATCTGAATTTCTCATATAAAATGGAGAAGTAATTATTGTTATTTTTTTGTAGTCGAGAGACTCCTCCATCAAGCGAGCTTTGCGGAGATTCAATAGCAGAAATGGAGTCCTCATCATCGACAGCCAAAAAGAAGTCACCGGAGGCGGATTCTCGTCGGAAACCTGATGCCGCGAAGACGCCATCAGCTGCAGAGATCGAGGAGTTCTTCTCCGCGTCGGAAAAGTACGTGCAGAAAAGATTCGCGGAAAAGTAAGTGATAAAAAGCTGCGACGGCGAGTGCGCACGATCAGAATTATTATCATTACACATGTTCTATCATCTATCTTATCGTTTCAGCTTCACCTTCAGTACTGCACTACCTTGAAAAGGAAACAAAAAAGGAAACTAAAATTTTAAAAAAATGTTTGAAATAATTGGCAAAGCAAATTAAATTTCACATATTTTGATTGATTAACAATGAAATTAAGAAATGTAAAACCGGATCATTCAATCAAGATACATCACCTCAAATTAAGCGAAATTTTTTAATTTTTTAAATTGACTTAGGTAATCAATCTAGATATCTTTATCTCATATGAAATTTATTTCATTTTGGTTTTTTGATATTGGTATAATATTGCCGTTGTAGAACTACTGGTGATCGTTGTCCTTCTCAATGCAGGTACAACTACGATATTGTGAAGGATGTGCCATTGGAGGGGCGCTACCAGTGGGTTCGCTTGAAGCCATAAAACTATGGAAAAATTGTGATGATGAGGCCGGGCTTGATGTCAGTCTAAACGATAACACGATCCGCATTGCTCTCCATATTTACCTTTCGTCTCAGATAGTCACAGACCCACCTAATAATAGAACCACTCAAATAATACATGGTACGGTCACACTATAATTGCTGGTTTTTCCTTCTTTTTTTTTCCCTTTTATTTACGCACTGTTTTACCTGAATTATAATAAGCTGCCAAGCTAGATTATGTAATGCATGTGTACATGCATTCCAACTCTATCCCACTTTTACGCAAGCAAGCCTGTTGCGTGGGTTCAGATCTTTGATCTAAGCCTATAAATCATATTGAGATTTGAGAAGCTTCCACTGATTATAAGCTGAAGTTGTGAAAAGATTGATTGCACTTCAATTATTGCTGTGATTTGAAAGTTACGTTGATTTTGTTGGAGTATGGGTGCTAGTGGGTATTATTTTCTTCCCAAGGTTAAATCTCCAATTCCAAGGCCCCACCCGACAAAATATCATGTAGACATTTGTTTACTGCAAAGCATGGAGTCTTCCTGACTTTGAAAAGTTGTTTCCATACCGTTAATAGTGAAACTCAATTTCTGGTTCTTTTCAAATTTTATTACTGTGACTAATCAAGCTGTCTATGAGGGTGCTGGTATTATTATAAACCTGGAAAGCCGTATCTTTTCTTTTCTTTTTTCTTCTGGCCCAAGAGGCTAGTCGAAAGATAGATAGGGACCTTAAAAGCAAACTACTTTTCATTTTCATCACTCAAAAAGGGGTGAAGAAAGTGGGTTTTGGTGATCTGTGTGGTGTACCTGTGAAAGAGGCTTTTACCTTTTTCAAGTTTCCATCCAACAAAGAGATGGAATGAACAAGAAACGGATAGGCGGGAATTGGAAAGTGTGTGTTAGCAAACGCATGTGCTATTCGTCCGTAGGCCCCTCCTGCATGCCCGACAATAGAATTCATCCAATCAGGCTGTGGATCGGTGGGTTTCCAGCTCAATTACATATATAGCATACAAATAATACTGCGACAAGAAATTTCATATGAGATACACTTTTGATCTTCGTTGACTATTTCAAATTCGAGTTGACATTTTGTCTTTTATATTTGATACAAGTCTTCCATCAAAAGAGGTGACCTTTTATGACATTTATCCCTCTAAAATAAACTCTAATAAGTTTTCAAAGCATACGGAATGTTTCATTATTTATATTACTACTTCTGTGCTGTGTACTTATTCATGCATAGGTATACTAACTATAGAGGGTTGGGAGATGAGAGTAACTCGACTCCTGTGCACTTTGGATCTGACACTATTGCTTAGAACAATGAAATAAAGGAGAATGTTGCATACTCCAAGCATTTTTTTATTTTTTATTTTTAAAATTTATTTTGTAGAAAGGCGAAAATACTTTAGAAATATTTTTATTTTTCAAAAGCAACACAAACAACAAAATATACTAAGCGTTTGTATTATAAATTTAAAATTAAAAAAAAGTAAAGATTTAATTATTCTTATTTTTTCTAAAAAAAGTCACTGTTCTTTTTATAACGGATGTTCTTATTTGTATAGTGAAATTTTATTAAAATTATACATTTATGATGAGCGTACACTGTTACACTGATTATGATGCCCAGTGGGAGCGTACTTTCATTGTTCTCTACAGTGGATTTCAGTGCTGTTTTCGGATTGTTAGTTGTTAGTAGCCTACCTAGCTACCAGTACCAGCTACTACGCCACGTGCATACTAATTATTTATATTTACCACTCACTATAATATCTAATTCTAGTTTCATTTAGGACATCTTCAATAGTGAGCTTTTGGGGTTATTTTTGAGGTGCTATGTAAGAAAGAGAGGAGAAAAAAAAATGCTGACGCGAATTGCACGCGCCTGGCTGGGTGCCCTTGTGTGCAAAACGCGCACTGCTCTATGTCCAATTCTTTTTTCACTGCTCCGTGAGACCCACAAAAAACCTCCATTTTGTAAGAGGAGCTCCCACATTCTCTTTCTCCCCTCTCTCTCTCTCCTCTATGTTGGCAAATATACTCTCAAAACCATGTAAAAACTACTAATGTGGATACTCTTAGTTCCACTTTACTGTGTGCCCACACCCCACACCCCACACTCCCACTCTCGAGTTGGAATTCCCAGGTTGCACAAACACCTATAAATATAAATTTAAACACAGTTCGACCAATTAATCAATTTAAAACAAGTTTATAAATTGTCATGTTAGTGGTTACCGTGGGATATAAAACTTGAATATGTATTTGGGAACCTATATAGGTCAAATAGAAGCAAATCCTTTAATTTTTATGGAGAAGCGATTACTTTGAAGCTTATTACACAGCCTCTAATTGGCTGCTTATAATCTTATCTGTTTCATCATTTCTTGTTACCATTGCACCAAATATTCAATATCAAATGCATGCCTAATAACAAAAAACATTATACTTGTTAAGAAATAAATACATAATAGAAAAAAAAAAAAGGAATAGTTTCTGAACTGATCTCTTCATTATATGTATTCAGTAGTTAAAAACTTACCTTTGAACTATGTGGCTAATTTTCACTGTTGCATAACACTCTGCAAACTAATTCTTTGGGAGTGTAGGGCAGCCTCTTCCAAGTGTCAAACTGTGATTACTCATTTGAGTTGGCTGCAAGCCAGCTGGAAAACCATTTTAACTTTTTAACAAATTCCCAAATTAAGTTGTAATGATGTAATTTTAGCTGGAGTGAGAGCTATCATCAGCCTGTAATATAAGGCAACACTTGTTACTTTTTGGTTTGAGTACCTATCATAGTCTTTTCTTGTGTCTCAATTCAAGAAACCTACATATATGAGGAGTTAAACTAAACTTGATTCTCCATTTTTCTTGAAATACCCAATTTTGTGAGCAGTGACTAACTAGTGATAATAGATGGGCTTATTTGGAACCATGGGTTCTCTAGAATGGCTTGGTTCTGTGACATGGAGATTGGAGAAGATGATAATATAAATAAATGAAGATTGGGTCTTTTCCCATGTATTGTGACTTGTGATAATTGAAAAGTTAGCTAACATCCACTTGAGTTTATATAATGTGGTTATCAAAGAATGGTCGAAACGTGTAAGGTGGACTATGTTAAAACTTGGATTATATTACAGATTCCCTTTCTGATGAATAAGATCCTGCATAGGATTGCTTTGAGGAACATGGCATTGAAATTTGCAAATTGAACTTCTGAATGTATAAACAAACTCCTTCACTATGTTATGGCTCTGTTCACACAGGACCTTAAAGTACATTTTCCACTGAAGATCATTACTTTAGACACTCAGGTTTTCCATATGTTCTTCAAATTGGCAATCCAACATCCATCTCCATCTCTCCCTTTCTTGACATCCATTGTTGCTAGCTTATAATCTCATTGCTTCAGCTCTTCCAACTCCTTTCATCGGCCGACAACTCCCCTCAAACCCTGCAACAGAAAGAGTCAGAAAGGGGATCTTAACAGCACTAGCAATGTTGTCAGCAGACAAAGATTCTCATACTGGAGGTTTATGTTCTTTCTGTTCTTTAGCCCCTCTGGGACTTGACCATTTAGGTTGTTGTTCTGCAGAAACCTGTCGAAACAAAACGAGTCATTAGAAACACAATTAGGACTGAAATCACTGAATAGAACTTTTCTTGATGCCATCAGAGAAACAAACTCACACTTCAGTGAGTTTTGGTAGTTGGCCTAGACCCTTAGGGATTGCTCCTTCAAACTGATTGTTCTCCAAATGCCTTTTTTCCAGATGGTATAAACCAATCAGATTGTGCAAAAACCGAGAAGTTATAACTGATAAACCGGGTTGAAACGAGAGCTTACAGAGATTTCAGGCCCTTCAATTGGCTCAAATCAGGCAATTTACCAGAGAGTTTGTTGTCTCCTAGCCAACTGTATATCAGTCATTCTCAATTCTTACAAAATCCTATAAAAGATGTTTTTTTTTTCCCAACATATTCTGCTTTTTTAGAACAGAAATGACTACTTACATATGGGAAAGTGCAGTCAATTTGGATATGCTTGGAGGTAGTGTTCCACTCAGCCCTATACCAGTCAAGTTCCTTCAAAGAATTTCTCAAAATGTAAGCAAAATGTTTGATTGCCAGGGAATACTAGGCCTCAAGATCCAATAGAACAGTAACTAAAGAGATAATGAAACAATAGTAATAGCAATAGCAGCAATAGCAGAAGTTGTATTTCTTGGCGGCGCTAAAGGCCAGAGTGATATTACAACTATAGAAAATAAACGTATACTTTCTCAAAATTTCACAATTCTCGAGGTGGATTGAATTGCTTGTTTGGAATGTATGAATAGTACAGTCACTATTTATACACGAGAATATTTTGTATTCTAGCTCTAGACCAATCGAGGAAGCCGGGGAGCACGGCAAGGTAATCCATCTATAACTATGTCCTAAAAAAACCCTTGATGATTACTGATGTAATAGTGAAAGTGGCTGGGTAACTCACAGAGACACAACTCTGAATGATTTCCCTTTATTACATGTGATTCCTGTCCATCCATTATCCTTTGGCTGGCATGGATCCCCATTCCAATCCTCAGGCGTGTTCTTCATGCTCTTCTGCAAATCCTCCAACGCCGCCACTGTAAGTACTCAGCAAACAATCACTATATATAAGCACAATTATAACTTTTACCACACATAAACATTTAAAAAAAAAAAACACCAGTTTTTTGGAAACTATAGAAACCTGTAACTACTACTAGAAGGTGTGTACTGGGTAAATCTTGTTTTGTAACCCTAATTCACAATGAAGTAAATTAGGCTAAATTGTCCATTGTTAAACAGCTCAAACCAAGGATGCCAATAAGATACTCTCACCGTAGTTGAACTTAGAATTTTGTGATTAGACCATCTTAAGTGGTTGTTTAAAAAAAAAAAAAAACTCTACAAAACCAGTTTTTTTAGTAACTAATGAAATATGCAACCACTACTCAAGGGTGTTTTAGTAATGAAAAAAAGCATGCAATCACTATTTAAGGGTGTGACGTAAATCGGACCTTGTGATCTTAAAGAGCAAAGGACAGCAAGGAAGTAAATCATCTTACATTGTCTAATGTTAATCAGTTTAAATCAAGAAAGTCAATAAATCACTGAGACTATGTGGTTATATCAACTTAATTGGGTTGCAAAAAAAAAAAAAAAAAGTTTTACCATCTCTTGTGAGCGTCTTTCCCCCCAACGGAAAAAGCTGAAAGATTTCTCCGGCGTTAATCACAGGCCCGACCGGAACACCTTGAGCCGGAATCAGAGAAATCTCTGTATTCCCAGAAAGCGGCCAAGCCGGAGAGTAAACACTGACGCCGTCTGTGGTCACGTTCAGCTTGCTGTAAAACGTCTTTCCGTTAATCTTGACGTCAAATGTCCGCCAGCTATAAGGGCTGGGCGTCCGGTTGTCCTGGAAGTAAAGAACGATGTAGTAGTAAGTATTGGGGAGCGAAAACGGCGGCCAGTGGAGCGTCAGCGTTTTCCCTCTGCTTGTTGTCACCGCCGTCGTGAACACTTCCTTCGGCGGCCTGTTCCAAAACACCGCCGGCGATACGTGGGAGTGGCTTAGCACTGATGGGTTATGGTCCAGGAATGGAATCCAGAGTCTGTTGTATGGATCATCTGGAAAACTATTGAAGCAGAGTTTTCAAGATTAGTTGATTTTTGGGTGGTAGATTACGGATAAACATAAAAATAATATATTTATTTCTTTAATTATGCAAACATAAACAGTATTAGATTTGGACCAAGGGTAAGAAAATAACATATTTAGTCCTTTAATTGTGCATATATGGACAAAACCTAAACAAACTTTGAATTTCATTGTACTGGATGAAAATTTTAGAGTTAATTTCATTTTTGTTCCTACATTTATATGTGACAGTCTATTTTTAGTCATTTTTTTTCGAAACATCTATTTTTTTATCTTAGTATTATTGTGGCATGACCATTTTTTGTTTTCCATCAACAAACCAGTTTAATTTTCGTCAAATACACTACAATTTCAGTCTTCAATTTTGATTTTTTTTAAAAAAAAAATATACATAAAAAATTATAGCGGGTCAACCTACTTTATATATTAAAAAATCAAAATGTCTTTGTATTTAACATCATTTCAATTATTTTCTTGACGATGAATAAAAAATAGTCATGCAACAATAATACTAAGACCAAATGAGGACGTTCAGATAAAAAGGGACTAAAAGTGGACTGTTACCTATAAATCTAAGACAAAAAATGAAATTAACTCAAAATTTTATATTATAAAGCTAGTCAAGCACCAGATGCATGATATGAGTATAATTAAAGGACTAATTAAATTAAAATTACTATACCCAATCATATCTAAATCAGACCCAAAATTGTGTCTGCCCAGGTTGATCAATCCATATTTGTGCAAATCAGTGGAATTGTAAATGGTGTCTTCAAGATAAGAAGCTTCAATGGCGGAAATGAAAGGGCTGGAATTCCCCGTATGTTCATTCCTAGCAAGACAGAGCGTTAGCTCCATTCCATGCGCCATAACAATGGCTTCATAGTAGGAGCTGAGACCCTTCGCGTAATCCGCCTTGGTGTCAATCACAAACCATTTAGTCCCGTCGATGATCTGATCGAACACCGGCGGCTCCTTCCCGCCGTCAAACCCGCCGTAATAATAAACCGTCTTCAGCAGCAGCTTTTTCCCCTTAGCCACCGGCAAACTGTAACAATATTTCTTGGCCTTGCTGCTGGGGAAATAGCGGACTGTGGTTAACGTTAGAAGGATGTTGGGCTGTTTCACGACGGATTTGTTTCCGACGGAAATGTACGGGTCGTCTGGGACGAACGTGAGGGACTTCTGTTCCACCTCCTCGTTTCCGCCGCAGTTCAAAAAGAAACCTAGACATAAAATTTTTACATTTCTCTGTAAATTAAATTAAATTCTGCATTGTAATAGAGTCAGCAATATTCAGGAAAAAAAATTGATTCTGGATTACCTTTAGGGATTTCGGCGGTCTGGGCAAGGATTGTTAGGGGGAAGAAAATGAGGCAGAAAGAGAGGGAGGTGGAGATGGCCGCCATGGTTGGGAATGGAAGGATTGAGAGACGGCAATGGGAGAGGTGGGGAGGTTTGTCTGAGGACATAGAGGTGAGAAACCACCAGGTAATGTACACGTCAAAGGCTGTCCATGAATAAAGCTCCATTTCTTGATGAAATATTACCACCATTGCTTCAATTCCTTCCTATCTAGCTTCCTAGCTAAATCCTAATACAATGAATTAAGAGGTGTACTACTTTCTTATCTTATATATTTGCCTCCCTCAAATATTAATCAATTTAGCTTAAATAAGAAGAGTTGATTTCATTTTTAGTCCTACATTTGAAGGTGGCTAACAATTCACCTTTAATTTTTTTTTCAGAACACCCGTCTTTAGTCCTAGTATTATTGTGGTAGGACTACTCTTGGTTCTGGGTTGTTATGCCGTGGACCTGGGTCTACATTCACACACACTATACTCTACATTCACATACACTACTATACTCTACATTCACAATTTGTAAACTCTACATTCACACATTACAAGATTATATGTTTAGTAACTATACTATACATTCACATACACTATACTCTACATTCACAATTTGTAAACTCCACATTCACACATTCAAAACTCTATATTCACAGGTCCTATACTCCACATTCACAACTTGAGAACTCCACATTCACACATTACAGGGCTACAAGTTGCTAGAACTTCTTAACTCTATTACATATTCACACATGCATAACTCTACATTCACGATTTCTATACTCCATATTCACAATTTGAAACCTCTACCTTCACACATTTCTGGGCAACTCTACATTCACACAATCATAAATCTACATTCACGATTTCTATACTCTACATTCACACTTTGAAACCTCTACATTCACACATTTTTGGACAACTTTATATTCAGCAATATGTTTACTAATTAAAAAAAAAAAAGAAGACAAAAACGACGTAGTTTTGGACCCAGGTCCACCTTGCAAGGTGGACCTGGGTCCACAGCATAATGTGCCTCTTGATTCTCCATCCACAACACTGTTTAAATTCCATAAAATACAATGGTATTTAGGGCTTCAGTTATTTTTTTCAATATGTATAAAAAGATAGAAATGTCTTTATATTTAATGATATTTTAAAGATTTTGTTGACTTAAAAGACAAAAATGGTCATCCACAATAATATTAAGATCAAGGAAATTTCTATAAATTATTAGATATTTTAAATTGTTTTTGTAATAATAATAATAACAATTATTATTATTATTATTATTATTATTATTATTATTATTATTATTTGGTGATTGGAAATATTCGATAAAAATGCGAAGGCAAGGGGATGACTGGATCAGACATGATATACGAGGAATCTAATCTTGTCTGGAATCTTTGTAATATGTTGCCGTACGCGTTGCGGCTGTCAACAACACCGAGTAATGACCCGGTTATTCTCCACTGAGTCACTTAGCTGCCCCTCACTCGTCCAAACCAACACATCAAATATCTTTCGCGTTTCGGCAACTCGTCCTTTATCAATGGCTAACTCAGTGAGTCGTTAATTATATTTGATTCTGAATCGCATCTTTATTCTTTGCCATTTCTTTAATCTAAAGTTTCACTAAAATACTACTCTTTTTTTTGTAGCACGTGATAAATGTTGTGCATTGATTGCTTCATGGAATTATCCACGTGTTATTCTTCGCCAACCATTTCATTATTTAGCATGCTTCCTAGGCGTGGATACGCTATCATGCTACATTACGTGCTTCTTAGGAATATGCTTTGGTTCCACCCAATAGGCCCAAAACACATTATTCATGCCTGCAAACATCATAAAAGTCAAATCCATGACACAAAAATAATTTACTTCACAAGAGTGTAACAGTTTCAAATTTTACTCATCACCCAGAAAAAACGCATTATTCAAATTTAGTATGACTAATTTTACGACCTAGGCATCAACAACTGACTAACAAAATCGGTCAAAAAAATAAAGTGAGAATTTTAAAACTACTCAAAAAATAAGATGTTATTAGTGCTTTTGGGAGTGAAGAAGAACATGTCCATTACAAGTTTTTTTATAAGATATTTATAAAACTCAAACTACCAACTTTAGACTCGTACGAAATATAGTGAGTAGATCCCTCAAACCAGAGATTCTAATTCCAAGTTAGTTTTCTAAAACATAAAGAAAGCAGTCTCCAAGAGTCCAAGGTGGAGGACTGACTAAAAAATTATTATATTCATGCTACTGGTATTTACCACAAATTTTACTGTGGACCGCGGTCCACCAAGCATTGTGGTCCAAGTGACAAAACGATGTCGTTTTGGTTAGTAAAAACAGACGGATGAAACAGCCTCTGTTCCGCGCAACTGCAATTTTCTTTTAACACAAATGCAATATCAATTCAACACAACTGCAGTTTCAGACGGATGAAACGACCTCCACACAATTGCAGTATAACTGTAGTATCAGTTACAAAGATTTATCGGAATCGTTTCTCTCACTTATTAAAACGACGTCGTTTTGTGACCTTGATTCACAATTCATTGTGAACTACAATCCACAGTATAACAACTAGGTATTTATATCCTGACTCATCCTTTAGTGACTTTTGGCTGAGAGAAACTAGAGGCTACAATTAGTTTGTATTAAAAAGAAAAGGAAGTACCTATTGTCAAGTCTATATCAACTAAGATGTGACAGATAGTTGTTTCTCAAATTTTTTATTTTTATATATTTACTTATTATGGCAAACTCTGATTTACATATATAAATTATTCGTCGAATATATTAAAACGATTTTTTCCTAGGAATTAACTAGCTTAAATTTGTGGATAAATATTATTTCTGCAATATAATATATGCAGGTAATGTAGCTAGCAAGATTGATGATCCGACGGTTGAACGTAACCGCCGGCGGAATCGGAAGAATCGCCATTGAAATCCATCATCATCGTCCAACAGTCTTGAACCTCGTCTTCCCCGAATTTCCACAGTTCGTTATCATTGCTGCTCGTGCCCACCTCCATTTTCGCCGCCAAATTGCTCATTTTAACGCTGATTTCTTGCTGCTGTTGCGGCGGCGGCATTGGCCGGCGAAGATGAGACGAAGGAGTCGAAGCCGAGCGTTGCAGCAGTTGATGAGGATTTGACGATGTGTAATCGGCGAATGGGAAATTGAGCTTCGCTCTTGGACCTCTGAACTCGATAGCCTTTTTATCGTAAGCACGCGCCGCCTCCTCCGCGGTGTTGAATGTTCCTAGCCACACACGCGCCGCCTTGTGTGGGTCCCGTATCTCCGCCGCCCATTTTCCCCACGGCCTCTGCCTCACGCCTCTGAAATTCTTCTTTTTCTTCGCCACATTTTTGTTGTTTTTCTTATCCTCCCCCGCCTCGGTGGGCCCGAAGAAATTGCAGCCTAGGCACCCGGATATCCCGCAGAATTGACACGTGTTACCTTCTGGGACGCTCAAAAAAGGCGGCAACTCCGCGGCGGCTCTTGTCGATGAATCTCCGGCGGTTGCGGCGGCGAGAAACTCAAACGACGAAAACAAATCCACATTCTCCTCGGCTGTCACTGCGTTCCCGCTTATCACGTTCTTCAATGCCGAGACCATGACGGAGAATTCCTGATCGCCGGTGAGCCTCGCCGGCGGCCGGTGACCTTGATCGCCGGAGCTTCGTTCCTGTTTAAGTCTCCGGCCTATCCTATTCATCCTCGCCGGTGAACCACAAAATCTTTCACTTCAATCTTCACTTCTATATCTCTTGGAGCTCTGGAGAGTTTGGCGATTTTCGACAGCGGTCAATGGCGGTTAGGATATATAGGGGGGAGAGGATGACGTGGATTGACAGCTCATACAGTCAAAACACATAATCTACACGGGGTGTGATCTGGCATCTCAAGGCAAAAGTTTTGTATGTTGCCTTGTTGGCACGTTCCAATTCCGATTCTTTCACTTTTTCAGGTTATGTATTGTCTTGTGGCCGGTGGGCCCGACTGATCTCCTTCGGGGCGATTCTTGTGGGGTCCATTCAGCCAGCCAGTTCGATGATGAGAAGTACGACGTCAACGTCATAGAATCTCTCCTACACGGTTCTCCTCTTCGCTCTTCATTCTATGAATTTGTGGACGGTTATTCACTTATTCAACAATGCTTCGCATATTAATTTTTTTTTTTTTATAATATTCTACCTGCCTAATTTTATTTTATAGAAAAATGATTATTTTTCCACATTTTTTACTTGCTAGCATCTTGAGATTTTTCACATTTGATTCAAGAAAGATGGTATCATTTTCACATTTAATCTTACTATTTTTAAATTTATGTAACATTTGGTCTCTCTGACTTAATTTCTGATCATCGGTGACTTATTTTAAAGGACAAAATTATTATTATTTTTTCTTTTAACTTCTTGGTGAGGTGATTAGAAATAATAATTTTGTCTTTCAAAATAAGTCACTTGTCTAAATTTTAGTCACTGGTAATCGTAAATTAGGTCGGAGTGACTAAATGTGACGAGAATATAAAAATTATTGGACTAAATATGAAAAAATTAATAGTCATGGACCAAATATGAAAATTGTGTTATAGTTGTGGGACCAAAAAATAAACACCAAACATCCCTAATTGATGTTATTATGTTAAAATAGCCCATTAAATTAAATATATTAATAGTCTGGTATAAAAGGTATTTCTAAGTCAAGCAATAAAAAATAAAAAATACAGTGAATAAGGAGGTGAGTCTAGCATGCTTTTTTTAAAAAAATCGTAATTCTTTATGAATTTAAATTTTATTAGTTTAAGAGTTCTCTCAAATTTGATTACTCCATTATAAGATTGAATCATGTAACTTAACATAATTAAACTCAATAACTTGAAAAAGAAAAAATTCCAGTGAATAGGCACAAAACTCTCTTTCCAACCATCCTCAGTGTATCTCCTATCCCTACAAAATCTATTGAAAGGAAGCCATATGAAAAACCCACAACTTAATTTATTATATTTAATTTGTTTTTTTTTAAATCATAAACTGTTTTTTTTTAATGTAACAGAAAGTTAATTACATTAACAAATATTTTAAAGATTACACATAAAAGGAAGCAAGTCATAATCGTCAAGACTTTGTGGTCTAGTGGCACTGGGTTGTACTCCCATATGAAAATTGGTGAATTTGAGTATTTCTTTTTTAAAGTGCGTGGTTTGTATGTTTGGTGTGTCAATTTGAAACTTAAGGAGTTGCGTCAATTTTGAAACTTAAAGTGCACCATTTTAAAACATTAGGTGCGTGATTTGTGTACTTGAGGTGCGTCATTTTAATGCTAACTTAAGGTGCACCATTTTAAAACCTTAGATGCGTGATTTGTGTACTTGAAATTTGTTATTTTAATGCTTAAAATGCGTCAATCGCACAATTGCACCTGAACCCTTCCCTATATATATATATATACACACACAAAATTTCAAAGTATTTACAAATACTCGGTATATAATACTTCCACTGTTTTAGCAGAGCTGTACAGCTGGAACCAGACAAGCCGTTATTGTTTTGAATGGGACATCCGAGTATGAAGCGGCTACGAGTTCCTGTACGAACCCGTTTTTGTCTGTTTCACTTCAAAATCCAATTAATTGAACTGTTCTTTTGGACCCAGTAAAAAGTACGGACTAGACAGATATTGATTGAATGGTGTTTGATAAGTGATAACCGACCAACACTTCCTTATCGATTAGTCTCTGATTTTAATCATTCCATTTAATTTGAAATTAATTACTGAAAATTATTACTTTTCAAAAATTATTTTTTGATTGTTGACGTTGACTTCGTATTCATAATTGAAAATTAATTGAGTCCATTACAAGTTTATATAATAGTTAAATATAGAAAGAAAAATGAACTAAATACAATAATAACATATCGGACCGATTAGACAATAAATTTTACATTTGAGACTATTTTTAGTAGGAAAATGTAAAATCATTTTTTATTTTCAAGCTCGTTGTATAGTACAAGTAAAATCATCATAAGCTTAGTTTTAAGAAGGTATATTATGAAGTTCCGATTCAGCTTGTAATAGGTGGTCCAAAATAATTAGTAAAAGTTAGGGTGTATTTATATGAGTATTAGTTTACGAGTCATAAGATAACACTCATTAAGTTGAATGACTTAGTGTTCTCTGACGGACTAAAAAACATGTCAAGTGATTATTAATGAAATACGATACAATATTTTTTTTATCAAGCTTAAATGTTACGTTGTCTTTTAAAATTGAGATCGGCTGTCATTGAGATCAATTGCTAATGGTGCCAAAGCAGGGTTTGTTGTATTAGAGTCATATGTACTATGTCTAGTTTTCCTAGTATATAAATTTTCTCTAAATCATAAACTTACGCGAAATTTTAAAGATATAAAAAATAATTATTGAATTTGATAAGTCAAACAATAATTTCTATAAAATAAATCATTCTAAATTAGCTTTAAGATGCAAGTGATTACGTTATGTTAGGCTAACTGAGGGTATAATGTGAACTTTTGAGTTTCACACCAAATATGCTTAATTTTATTTTATTATTTAAAAAGATCAATAAAGGGCGGCTTGAAAGTTGGGCTGACCCGGTCAGACCTTATCCAAAATTGGGTCAAAGCCCATTCCTTCCCTTTCTCAAAAAGTGGGGTCGTCCATGACGCACGGGTGTACGTTAGTAGCGACAACAGTGAGTCATGCTTTTCTATGTTGTGATGTCATATGCCATTCATATAATTTTTTATACGTAATTTACACGTATTTTGCATACTTTGCGGCGGCCAATGTCACTAATAATTCTCATTAATGTAACTAATGAATAATTTTTTAAAGAGAAAAATGGTTAAATAAGTCTATAAATTTTATAGTGAAAGTCTCAATTAGACATCTAAATTTTTAAAAAGTATAATTAAGCTTTTAAAGGTGTCAAATTGAAATAATAAAGCTCAAAAAAAGGTAAATAACATGTTATTGGAGGTCATTTGTATCCGACGACGACTACCGGCGATCGGCGACGACCAAGCCGTCACTAGTAGCCATCAGTTGGTTACCGGTAAACTTGACTTATTTGACCAAAAAAACATGATTGAGGGTTTAACTACACTTTTTAAAAGTTTAAATACCTAATTGACTTTTGGTGTAAAGTTTAAAAGTCTATTTGACCCTTTTCCGCTTTTTCTTTTTTTTTTTTTTAATATTAGTTTACATCTATATTGCACGGAAAATTTTAAAGGTCAATAATTTCGAGTTTTGAAGATTTTTATTTTCATAAATTTATAACTTTATACAACATTTCAAAATCGTTTATCTTTTTTTTTTTTTGAAAACAAATCGTTTATCTAATTAAATATAAAAAAAGATTTTATATAAAAAAAAAACATTGTAAATGATTAATACTTACACATATTTAAAGAAGCAAAAACAATAATTTCTGCTAACATAGTTTGAACAAAAGCCATAAAGTGATCCATCCATAATAAGTTTATTTTTCTTGTTGAATTGGTGGAAAGGATAGAATGAGAAATTTTAACATTAAAATCAATTTATGTCGCGGGAATTAACTTATTCCGGTAATATGTGACCTCTCTAGTCTTTGGAGTGTAATAACGGCCACTACTCCGTGTTGGTTTCTTTCCAATATTTGGCTGGAAATCCTTGATGAGGGACTGGGAATGGGCTATACTCGACCACATCTTGGGAACTCATTGCTTCCCACCTACAAATAAAATCATTAAACGTTCAACTAATAGTTTGATTGTGAATTTTTCTCACGTCCAAAAGAAAAAAGAAAACATTAAATTTGGGAAGAGCAAAACATGTTGTACAAACACAAAATATTACCCGGCTTACATTTAAGAATTCAAGAACGTATTCTATATATCTCAAATTTAAAGTTTAATCTTATATATTATGTGCGCAATTAATACATCGTACTTACGTAAATTCCATAACTAAATGATGAATCATAATTAACATCTCCAATTTGGCAAGCTCATTTCCTGGACAAGCATGTGCGCCACTGCCAAATGGCATATACGTATTCGCTTTTGGTGCAACCTACAAACATCCAACAATGAAAAAAAAAAAAAAAGAGTAATAATAATAAGTCCAAAAAGATTGGTCTTGTCAATTAAAAATGACTCTTTTATATAAAGATTAGGAGTTTTATTTTTATCAACACTTTTTTAATCACATCCTCTGAATAATTTACATGCTATTACATAGAAAGTGTTTTAATCGTAATTTATATTAATTAAAGGTGAACTATATACATTTACCTTTTATATATTATGATGATTAGTAGCAAAATCAATCATTACATACCTGAAATCTGGATGGGTTGAAATTCTGAGGAGCAGTGAAAAGTTCAGGATTATGATGAATGTTTCTGAACAGTGGCATCACCTTCCATCCTTTTGGGATAATATATCCTGCAATACATACATACATATAAATATAAATATAAATATGTACACACATAGATTTAAAGTCTAAACTTGAGGCCCCTCAATTGTCTGTCCTAAGAAGAATGGTGAGAGGAGGTAAATCATATAGCAAATGTGTCTCAGTGACGTAACGTCTGAGTACAGTGTTTGCTTTTTGTCTTAAGGTTGAGATCATCTCCTATTGAGAATTCGAACCCGAATATTTTCTGAGTCACTAAACTCACATTTAACCTTTCGACTATTAAGTTATGCCTCAGGAACACATGTATGTATATATGTGTGTGTTTTTGTGACTCAATGCTTAGTCATCTCATGATTAAATTAAGTAGTTGAAAATTTTGCATCTCAATCTCACCATCATAATGCACATCTACCATAGCTTCTCTGAAGGTGAAAGATATAATGCTGGACAACCTCAAACTCTCCAATATGACCTGCAACCTTAAAGTTTATCAAAAAATTCTACAAAATCATATATATGTCACGATGACAACAATAATCCTTGCATATACCGAGTAGGTTAGGGGCATGTTTCTTGTTTGAGTACATGTTAAAGGTTGTTTCCCTTCACTGTTTGATTTGTAGATCACCCTTTGCTCTTCCTGCCGTTGAAAAGACCATTTCTTTATGTTGAGCATATAATATATAAACATAAATGTGTAATTCAACTATCAGCTTAGACTTTTAGTAAATGGAATACATGTTTCAATTTGATATCAGAATCAATCTCATACCAAATGTCATGAGTTCGATCTTTGCATTACCCGATAAAAAAAAAAGAGACAGACATATAATATATAAATATAAATGTGTAATCATGCTTCAATCACATACCTTAACAGCTGCTAAAAGATTGTGGTCATCATGGAGATACTTGAGAATCCACGTGAGAGCACTGGCAGTGGTGCCCTGAGCAGCAAAAAGCACTCCGATGATGTTATCGGCGATTTGGTCATCTCTCAAATGCTGACCTTTCTCGTTCTTGAAGTTCAGAAGTTGCCCTAAAAGATTCTTGCCCAACATGCTCTTCTCCTTCCATTCACAGATTATCTCACTCAGAATTTTGTTCAGCCTTTTCCTCGCCTGTTAGAATTCATACATCCATGAAGAGAGAGAGAGATAGGAACTTATATATTATAGTTGCAAATTGCGGAGTGGGATTAAGGTTGTTGTTTACCATTATGGCTTTGTTATATGCCGGTAAGTTTGTGGGAAAAGAGTTGTATCCTTTATCTACTATGCAGTAATTCTCCATAAGCCCTTCCCTGTACTTCTTCTCCAGGTTTCCAAAAATAGCAAGAATGCCCACTTCAAAAGAGAACTGCACCATATATATATATATATAAGGAGTTAGTAGAATTAAAAATTTTGAGAAGAATTACGGGACAAAAAGTGAATCCACTTAAAATAAAAGAAAAAAGTTACTCGGTATATTTCTAGGGGCAACTCCAATCCAGATAGGTTGATCAGGCTGTCTTTTTAATGTGTGTTGGTCAATTATAGGTAACTTATGTTACTTTCTTTTGTCGAGTAGGGTCACAATTGTTAAGACATGGTAATGACTATAGGTTTCTTTACTTTATTAGTCAAAACTGTCATTTTTCACTTTGAAAATTAAGATAGATCTTCAGTTTTGTGTATGGAACAGTCTTAAATCTCCAGGTCAGCTGTCTCATCCAATAGAGGTATCCACAATTCACCGAGGGGATTAGTTACTGTGTCTGACTGTGGAAACTCTGGGCCAAAAAAATTGAAAGATAGATAGTTATGGAAGTGATGAATTAATTATATAACCTCTTTCATCTCCTGGAATGTGTTGAGGATGTGCTTGTTGGACCATGATTCCAAGGAAGAAACAACGATGGTTTCAATACGAGGAACAAGTTGTAAAACCACGTGAGTGGATAATGATCTTTGCACCAACTTCCTGAGCTGAGAATGGTAGGTTCCATGGTGGAAAAACAGCGCAGAAGGGCCAAGCAACTGCTCTTTGCTCTTTGGGTATGCAGGCTTGAACAAGTGAGAGTGAGTTACCAGCACATAACGTGCAGCCTCTGGGGTAGCCACCATAACACATGGGCATCCAAGTATATGAGTTTTGAATATATCCCCATACCTGTTAGCAACATATATGCCAACATTATTAGAAACCGGATGAGATCTAGCTAAAACATACCTTCTTATAAGTCTATAATTAATGATAGAATTTTACTACATATACTCCTAATCTTACTTTCTCAATTTTACTTCTTGATGTGATGTGCATTATTGATAGGCTATATCTTTTCATATGGAATAGGAGTCAATATAGTATTTTCCTTAGTGATAGTCGATAGGCGCTTAGGCACTCAAGTTCTAGAAAGTTGAGTAGGCGTTTACAAGTAACCCAACTAAGTATTGCTGCTCTTCTTAGGTGGAGATTCGATCCTAACTTAAGCACTACTTATATTTCTGATGGAGTTGATGTGAATTGTATCAATATATATATTTCAATATTATTGTATGATAGTGTGATATGATCAATCTAACATGATAGTTTTTGTCAAAATATACTCAAAATAAGTACACATAATATAATATAGGGGTAATTCCAACTAAGTTGATAAGACAATTAGCTTCATAATCATAAGGCCGGTTCTAAGTTCGACATTAACCTTATTAGTTTGAGCCGATCAACTATATATGTACAACTTAAGCTGATTTACCTCATAGTTATTATTTTGCCGACTAAGGTCACAAGGCTAACTTCACCCAAGCCATAGTGCACTTTCGAATAAACGACGACTATACGCTATCTCATGAATCAAAAAAATTACACATGCAATATCCTTCATGCAAATTAAAGTAGTCAATGAATAAAGCTTGGGGGGAGTGGAGATGACATTAGAAAATGAAAGAACCTTTTTTGCTTATTAGAGAAGAAGAGAGTGGGATCTTGAGAGTAGAGAGAGATAGTCTCTCCAATATAAGGCCATCCCATTGAACCTGGTGGCAGCTTTAGTTTTCTTTGTTGCTTTTCTGGTAGGTACCATGAGAAAATCAGGGCTGCCATAATCAGAAAGAAGAAGATATATACTATATATGATAATGATACTATCTCCATGGAATGCAATAATAAGAATGGATGAGAGGATTTAAGGTATATATAAAGTGAGCAGGGCATTCTGGAAGATGGTTAAGGACGAATTGAAATATAATGGTAATTGAGTGTTGCTCGATCACTTCATGAAGAGAATGGAGGGAATTTATAATTTTGGGTCACGTCGTGTTACATTAATGAAAGCTTTGTCTTCTAGTTATCTGTTTAAATGTCGCAGCAAGCAGCCACCCAAGTACGGCACGACTCTTCCATTTTCAAACCTCAAATTTGAGTGTGATAACTTTCCATATTTGGATAAGTTTCAATTTTGACACTTATCAAAAGCGTGCTTTTTGGTGCAATTCATAACTCGGAACAAGTTAAACGTACTACCATAACAATAAGAATAAGATCTTTTGCCCGCTTGAGCAGCTTAGTTGGTCACAAGGATGAAGTTTGGGAGAAGAGACCGTGGATCGAATCTCACCAGCGGCAGTGTAGGAGCAACCTCTCAAGGTGAGGGGCCTTCTTGTGCGCAGTGAACAAAGGTCTAGGCTTCAGTTGAGTCGGGCGTGGGGGCTAGCCCTAGAGCGCCTAATCGCCTATGATTAGTTGAGTACATGGCTGGAGAAATATAAAAAGGGAGTAGTCGACTAGGCAAAGAAAACAAATCCGTCGAGTTAGGCGCTCAACTCGGTCGAGTTGGCACCTAGTCGGTCAGCCGATCAAAAATCGTCTAAGATTAAGAAATCGCCTAGGCCTATTTTTACAACATTGGGTATAGTATGAGAAACTAATATTTATGATAGTCGGTGCCAGCTTAGGCGATCGCCTAAGTCGATTTTTACAACACTTGGTATAGTATGAGAAACTAATATTTATCATTGAATCATTAACTAGAAGTTCAATGTATGTAAGTAGTATCCCTTTTTCTGTCAACTCCTAAAGATACTCTCAACTTAGAACTATATCATGATCTACTCATTAGAAATCATACAATCACTATCCGGAGGTATACACCATGCGACGAGCTCGATCAAAAAAGTATTAACAAGAATCAAACTTGTAATTAACTTTTAGATACAAAAATTATATTTCACTCCAACAACCACTTCTTTCGAATTAGAAATCAACTTATTATTGATAATGGTAACATGTTACATGTGTCAGCGACCAATTTAGTTTTTGTAGGTAGTAGTATGGAAAAACAAGTAAGCACATGGTCTTTTATTCATATAAATAAAAGAAAAAGGGAAATGTTGGGTGTACATCAACATCTACTATATATATATGTGGCATTAAGAAAGATGCGATTTGAAGGATTCACAATTTCACACAAAGATTTCAAAGAGTGTTGTGAGTTATCCAGTAACCAACAAGTGTCAACCACTCCATCCAAGGAGCTTAGCTTACATTTATGTGCAGCAAATTCATAGACTACGTACACATGGGTATCTGCCATGCCAACACCTGTGCACTCAATACCACTCCAACTAACTAAAATCTTATTGGTGACATATATGGAATTCCACATCACTCACCTCATGATATACAATCATTATTTCATATAAACCATGGTGTACACATTATGAATAAAAGATGCATTCAGCCATTCACCGCATAAGTAACATGGGTGAGGTTTGAGAAAAAGGATGATCGACTCTGATCTTCTCCGCTATAGTGTGAAAGTAAGCTCTTAAAATGAGAGGGACTCTACGACAGTGTGAAAGCAACCTCTCAAAGTGAGGGGGTTCCTTGTTCCCGGCAGTGTAAGAGTAATTTTTTAAAGTGAGGGGCTCATTGCGCTCAATAAATAAATACCTAGTCTTTGTGTTCATATCTTTCCAAATGCTCTATCGGGCTGGACCGTGGGGGCTTTGGCGTTGGGGATTCTACTTTTTTAGGAAGAAAAAGATACATTTCTATGGATTGGGGATTCAACCTTTTTGGAAAGAAAAAAGAACGTTAAACCACATTTTATTATTTCTTTCTCATCAAAACTCTAAGAATGATATAATAGGGACTCTCGAAATTGGAGTGCAATCTTAAAAAAAATATACAACTCTATAAAAACTAAGACATCAATAGATTCAATAACATTTTTAAAAGATACGGTTGATAATGAAAAGATTCCACACCCTTCACCAACCATATTTTTTTCATTCCTTAGCTTCCCCCAAATCCCCCTCCCCCTCCTCCCCACCCCACCTAAAGGGATGAAAGATTCACTTTTTCCACCTTCAAGGATAAGGTAGTGAAGTGAACATCATTATCATGAATGAATTCATGGAATTGGAAAGGTGCAAACTTATGTGGCTTAGAATTAATTTATTCTATCTCTCGAATATAGTAATATTTTTATTTTTCTTATTGATTTTTATTTTATTTTCCTTTTAAAAAAAACTGAAAAAAAAACTGTTTTTAAACGAAAAAGAGAATCATCTATAATCTATTTGTTTATATATTACTATAACCACATTAAAAAAAAAAAAAATTATAGATCGAGCACAATCAGCACATTATGATGCCAGATAGTTATGATGTATTGTCAATCTAAAGAGGGGAAGCTTGATATATTACCAATAGTTTTGCCACAAAACTATGCCTATGCGCCATACCAACACCATATGGTCTCTAAAACCAACCAACCTCTCTCTCTCTCTGTGAACATTACGAATAACAACACCATCAGACGAGCAAAAAGTTAATACGATACGATACTGAGGTAGCAAAGTATTAGCCACTTAATCCTTATACATACATGATACAGGCATACAGAAGCCTAATCTGGCAGAGGAATCAGTCTTCAGTATTACTTCTATGAATAGAAATTAGGATCTACATCTTATGTACAAAGTTTAATCAAATTAAGGAATTATATTCAGACCAAGACTGCTCTATATTAGGCAAAACCAGTGTGGCAACAATCCATGTCCTCATAGGATCAAACACTAACCGCATATCACCTTTATTTTCTCTTGCTTGAAATTTCGGGTGCTGACAGCAAAAGCTATATGCTTCCCAGCTTCAGTTTCTGAACCACCACATCTCACCATTGACAAAAACTCAGCTTCCATTCAAAAAGTATTTCGCATTGGTACAAGGCCCAACAAAACTTTCATAGTTCTCGAGGAGCAGGTGTTCATGACTTGCTTGGTCGTAGCTTTCCAGAGTAGAACTGGAGGCTGCTGGATTTTTGAACTTCCCAGATGGCACAATCTTGAAGAGACATATATAGGAGGATAAGAAATGGGAATCCAATAACAAAGCCATTAAAGAAAATTAGGGGAATATTGGCATCTCTACTTGGTCATGGTTGCAAATTTCTCTGATTGATGCATTTGTCCTTTTGCTGCTTGTCTTCTCTTTGTGGCCTTCATCAACAAAGTTCTGGTCTGAACCTTCTGCAAAACCCAGCATTTGAATATCTAAAGAAAAGATAAAGAACCCAACAGTAAGCTAGGCACTTCAGAATGAAACGAACATCTAAAAATTCATAATTTTTGTACCCACTACCACTACTAAAACCACTGGTGGGGAAAGTATGTTTCTCATATACATCTATAAATGCCTAAGAATGTACGGAGTAGTATATTTCAGGCCTTTGAATTATAAATTTTCGTCAATTTTACAACAATGAGACACATTCAAATGACAAAAAAAAGAACATAAGAAGAAAAAGAAGACACATTAACAATCATCGAATGGTCATATGAGGACTAGATTACTCTGAGGCCAAGTTCTCTAACATCCACAACATTATCAGCATGGACTGCAAGTCAGAAAATGCAACCTGAAAATAGCCTCCTTATTCCATTCAAATGTCTGTCCAAGCATTGAGATAAAAACAGTATGCCTCAAGTTTTGGATTTTGTCTTAATTAGATTCTAATTGTCTGACCCTATTTATAAAATTTGGAAGTCATGCATTACAGGAATTTTATACTCCATAGCTTATACACCAAACCTGGGAATCCTAAAGCTAGAGAAAGTGCAGGTACAGTACTAACCAGAATGGCTAAAAGGACAAATCTGTTGATCTTTGAAGGAACCATGGGAAATTGCTGCAGTATCAAGATCAGCCAAATCTCTTTCAATGTTGTTGTGCCAATGGCAATCTTGTACAACAGGACGCTGGAAATAGAAAAATAAAATCTCGTTCAAGCAGAATCTTTTTCATATTAGTTCTCCCCCCCCCCCCCCCCCCCCCCCCCCC